>NC_056732.1:710559935-710859935 GCF_019279795.1 Protopterus annectens | reverse complement strand
TAGTCGAAGGCATAGAAGTCTATGCAATGAAGATTGGGATTTGCAGTCAGAGTACAATTGCATACCAGACAAAGTTTCGCTGAAAGAAAGGTTGCAGCGTAGGAGTTCAAGCCAAGTTAACGGGCCTTGAAACACGACCACGGACAATGACTGATGCAGCTGTACAGGTTCCAGAAGTAGGAGTCTCACCACTGATAGACCATACATACTTCTGAAACTCCAAGGTTGTACAAACAGAAATAACTGAGCCAGGACCAGAACATTATAGATTCAATGATAGCAATCGTCGCATGAGTGAGAGTACATGTCTTCATCAAGAGGGTGAGAGTTGCACTGAAGAGGCCACATGTAGCTTCAGTGCATACACATCTCTTGAGATGAAAGCTTGTAGTACTCTGGGCAAGCTACATCAGGAAGACCATAACACCAGCATGCATAGCGACTCCTCATTTTTGCAGTGGACAGATGATCTTGGAAAGGGTCCGGACTGGTTCTACACTTCGGGCAACTTGTCTATGTCAGAGATGGAAGACACAGTGCTGGAGCAGGATGAAGATGAGAAGATAAGTGAATCAAAGTTCATTGTGTTTGAGCCCTGCCTGGATTGCCTGTTAAAAGTGACCTGTCCACAATGCCACACACCCACTGTTGAAATGAAGAAATTGAAGTTGGGGTCGTATGTCTCGGTGAAGGTATTGTGCATTAGTGAACACGAAGTTCTGCAGTGGGAAAGTCAACCATTAATTAATAGGCCGAATGCCAGTTGGCAATCTTCTACTCGCATCGTCTGTACTTTTCAGTGGAAGTACGTATGCAAGTATTGTGCAATTCTGTGCATATCTTGGACTGGAATTTATAAGTGAAACTGCATTATATTCTATTCAACGAGAGTATTTGTTCCCAGTTTTTCAGCATACTTGGACACAGCATCAGACTTGTCTACTGGAAGATACAATGGGTAGGGAAGTAAGGTTAGCTGGAGATGGGCAGTGTGATAGTCCAGGTTATTCTGCAAAGTACTGCTGCTATAGCATGATGGACCTGGACTCTGGATTCATTGTAGATTTATGTCTGGAGCAGGTTTGCAGCAGTGTATCTTCGGTGGCACTGAAGAATAAAGCTTTTAAGAAGTGCATAAAAAGCTTACTGGATAAGAATGTGAAGGTATGCCTTGTGGCTACAGACAGACATCTTGGGATAAGATTTTTGATGCACACAAAATTTCCTGAGGTGGATCACCAGTTTGTGTGGCATATGGTGAAAAATTTGACAAAAAAAATTATGGAAACTGGGAAACAGAGAGATAAGTGAGAATTACTGCATTGCTGCCACAGTATTCCCAATCACCTGTGGTGGTGTGCTGAAACGCGTGTAGGGGATGAAGTTGTACTCGAGAAGAAATGGTTATTGCTGTACCATGTAACTGACCGACACAGTTGGGGTGGTTCAACAAAAGTTTCCTGTTGTACACATGAAATGACAGTCATCGATGGAGATGACAAGAAGTAGCTGGAAGAAGATGATGCATGTTATAGTACATTGAAGAGAATTGTTGCAAACAAAATTCTTCTTAAAGATCTGAAGTACATCACAAAGTTCTGCCACACTGGTGACCTCGAGGTGTTCCATGCATTGTTGTACAAGTATTGCCCCAAGTTTGAGCACTTCAGTTTTGCAGGAATGAAAACAAAAATCATACCTGCCATCCTCAGTCATAACACAAACCTTCATCCCGAGCAAGCAGTGGTGAGATTCCCTACAAAGAATTCAGCAGCAAAGGGAGAGCTTTGATATCACATGGTGTACCTGAAGGCAAAGCAGGAATGGGTAGCCAAACCAATATTTGAGAAAAAGTTTGACTACATATATGACCTGATCTTGGAAGTTGTAAAAGCAAAGCGCGGTATCTTGGAAATGCAACACATGTCTGTACCCAACCTGCCAAAGAATATTGCTAGGTGTGAATGTCCTGAGAAGACAATGGTGATTGCTAGACATATTTTGTGATTTGGAAACAGTAGTAAAAATCCTGGGTGATACAGCACAGTTGCAACTCTGGACTGGGTAAGTAAACTGTGACCCAATACTTTTCAGATAGACTGTATTGAGCTATTTAGGGTATAGGGGGTGTGTTACCAATTACCATCAATAGCTGGGGACCTTATCAGTTCACATTGGGTCGTAGTAAATGAACAGTGTAATGTTCATAGGAGCACTGCCACAATATGTAAGATGAGCCCTTAACGCATTCAAAGTGACACTTATTTGGATGCCCCAGGGGATACTGTACTGCTTCACAAAGAACTTCCTGGACCTGGCCCACTGGTGGGGCACACCTCAAATACACCTGTTCGCCTCCTCCAGCAGGCAACTTTCTAGCTATTGCACCAGGACACCAGACTCCAAGGCAGTGGCACCTGATGCCTTCTCAATTTCTCAGAAGGGGAAATTTCTGTATGTTTTCCCACCCTTCCCATTAATTCAAAACATGCTGCTGAAAATTCAGCAGGACAAAGCCAAAATCTTAATGGTGACTCCCTAATGGCCAAGACAGCACTGGTTCCCCCTCTTACTATTGTCCAAGGGCAATCACCACAAGTTGCCCCCCTCAGTGGATCTACTCACACAGAAGGGTCACAGATACACAAGAAAATCTTGCCTATCTAAGTGGAAAAGATTTTCCATACAGTGTAACAAGACAGTTGGACCCGCTGGAAAGTGACATCCCTCTAATCCTGTCTTACGTGTGTAAACTGTTACAGACAGGTCAGGCCTACTTTTCTATAAAAGTACACTTTTTCACTATCTCTGCTTGTGTCCCCCTGGATCCACCCTTAGCAGCCAGACTACCTTTAGAACCTTTCTGAAAGGGGTTCTCCACCTAAGACCCCATAGGAAACCAACTCCTCCTCCATGGGATCTTAACTATATACTGCAAAAACTCACCCTAGCCTCCTTTGAGCGAGATGCCAACGCCTCCCTAAAATTTTGCACCTGGAAAACTGTCATTGGTTGCTGTAACCTCAGGCAGGAGGGTCTCAGAGCTACAAGCTCTAATGGCTGACCCACCTTTCCTAACCTTCCATCTTGACAGGGTTTTGCTCAGAACTAACCTCTCCTTTATGCCTAAGGTGTTGAATGACCTATCCCTGAACCAGACCATACACCTACACACTTTTTTCCCTAACCCGCAGGGGGGATAGTGAGAGTTCTCCATACTGTAGATGTTCATAGACAGATTAGGTTTTATGTCCATAACACCAAGTGTATTAGAAAAATCTGTCCAACTGTTTGTCTCTTTCCACCCAAGGCTGTGGGGAAAGCAGTGGGCAAACAGAGCATTTAGGCCTTTTTTTCTCCAAGGCAATTATGTTTTGCTACCTGTACCATGAGAAAACATTGGAGGGAAGTATTAAAGCCCACTCCACAAGAGCTATGGCCTCTTCAGGAGCCTTCTTTAAGGAACTTGACACCAATGCTATCCTTGAAGTAGCTACTTGTTCCTTAGTTCACACTTTCTCTAAACACTACAAGCTGGACAAAATCACTAGGGCCAGAGCAGAATTTGCCAGGGCTGTCCTCCATGGTTTCCTGGAGACTTCTACCAGACCACCTACCCTTTCATAGTGAGCTGTGGCACTCGCCCACATGTGGAATACTACAACAGTAGAATAGAAGGACACCGAAAAGTTGTGTGAAATCTTACCATAAACATAGATGTCCTTCTCTTCCATGTTGCAGTATTCCTTCCCACTCTCCTTCCCCTCCTGTCAGGGTGCACTTGCTCCTGTAGGTGGCAGTGGATGGACTATGCCCTTTTTAGGACTGGCTCTGACTGGGGCTTCTGTTCTGAGGTTTGGTGGGTGCAGATGGCACTTTTATAGCCCACGTTCATAGAGCTACTTCAGACTCCAGAGGCACCCTGAAGGACTAAAACTTTGGAATAGTGGTCAGACATATGCGAAAGAGAGGTCTGATGAAGGAGAAGTATTGGCTTTTCCGAAAGCGCTTATGCTAATAAAGTCTGTTGTTTTTATTCACTGCCTTAGTATTTCACTCACCACTCGTGGTTTTTCAAAGAGAGGTAAACACATGTGGAATACTGCAACATGGAAGTGAAGGACATCTATGGTTATGGTAAGATTTTACACAACTTTTCTGTCAAAACTGCCCTTAAAGAGGGCCAGTGGGGTGATCTGACATGAAGTGGGTATCTCCTCCACGGGTGGTGTCACATCATGTAGAAGAAACTGTCTCTCTATCAGGGTCCTTACATGTGATAAGGGTAGGTGAAGGTATTGCAGAGCATGTAACCAATACGACACTTCAGAGGAATGCTGAGGATGCAGGGAGTAGAGTTGGCAAAGGTGGATGACTTTAGGGATCAACAGTTCAGAGTAATGGTGAGTGTGAAAGAGAGGTGAAGAAGAGAGTACAGGCAGGGTGGAATGGGTGGAGAAGAGTGTCAGGAGTGATTTGTGACAGAATGGTACCAGTAAGAGTGAAAGAGAAGATCTACAAGAGGGTAGTGAGACCAGATATGTTATATGGGTTGGAGATGGTGATGCTGACAAAAAGGCAGGAGTCAGAGCTGCAAGTGGCAGAGTTAAAGATGTTAAGATTTGCACTGGGTGTGGCGAGGATGGACAGGATTAAGAATCGGTATATTTGACTGTCAGCTCAGGTTGGACAGTTTGGAGACAAAGACAGAGAGGTGAGATTGCGTTGGTTTGGACATGTGCTGTGGAGGGATGCTGGGTATATTGGGAAATGAATGCTAAGGATGGAGCCAGGTAAGAGGAAAAGAGGAAGGCCTAAGAGAAGGTTTATGGATGTGGTGATAGAGGTCATGCAGGTGGTTGGTGTGACAGAGCGAGATGCAGAGGACAGGAAGAAGTGGAAACAGATCTGCTGTGGCGACCCCTAATGGGAACAGCCAAAAGAGAAAACTTCCAGTGCCAGTTGAGTACAGATTCATACCATCTGTAATGACTACTTAGAGATTTTACAGCGGGACAGACGCTAGTCAGTGAGTTGGCACATGTAAACTGTCAATTCTAAGAACTGATGTTTGGTTACAATTTGATTCATGGCAAGCTGCATTTCTCTCTTGTGCTCACTGTAATGTTTAACATAGTGCTACTAGTATAAATTCATGTGATGTAAAATGGAGTCTGCATATGTGTTATGCATGCATTGTAATGTGCAATTGTACAATTTTTCATGACTTGATGATCACAGTTTGACTGGATGACTTGTTCTTGACTTGGAAATGTACGGAATCGATAAGCAATGTAATGTACAATTGTATTAATGCTAGTGTATGGACTGCCTGCCTGATGTTACATGCAGCTAGTGTAAACATACTGACCTGTCAATGTGTATGTTTTTGGCTTGAACTCTGAAGGGTATGCTTACGGTCCTGCACATTCTGCCCTTGGCAAATGCCATGTATGATGGAATTACATTGCCATTTGCAAAGGATCACTATTTGATGACTGTATTCATTGAATAGCACTGAGGGAGCAGGCAGTAAACTAGTGAGATATAGGTCATTATATCACTATGCAAGCACCTTTTACATCATTTGTCTGTACTAAATGTTGTATTGTCAGTGTATCGTTTGACATCAGTGAGTGGTCTCAGCATCAATTTGTAGGAAGTGCTGTGTGACTGTCACTTTCAGTACATCCCTTTTCAGACAAGCATTTCACATGGATAAGTGTACCGGTGAGTATATATGACAGACGTTCATTTCTGCTTAGTACCGTGTAAGGGACTTGTGTCAGGGCAGAATGTAATGATGTTTACATTGTAAATGTTTTTAACTACTTGGTCCAGTTGATGGAACACTTGTAAATTGTAAATTCAAACCTGTTTGTTCTTCTTGTCTGTCATTTGGGAAAGAGGAGCTGAGCATGCAAGTTGGCAATGTTTTTGGGTACATGGTGTTGCTGATGTGGATCATTTGTGGCTCTGGACAAGTAATACCAATTGTATATATGGACTGGTAGTGTAACTTAACTTCACAATGTTTCTAATATAGAGAATGAATATGTGTGGTGTTCTAATGAAGGAAGCTAACAAAGGTAAATGATCAACTGGCATAAAATTCATGTGTAAGATCTATCATACTGTGTGGATGTCGATCAAGAGACCACACCTGAAATGTTTTGTTTTTGTCAGGATTTCCAGTAGGGGTTGTGTGAATGCTGGAGTGGTATGGAGTTGTCTATGATTCAGTTTTATTTTTTTGCAGCTGGAGCTTATACAATGTTGTCTCTAGTAAGGACTGATCCTTGTGAAGAAATTTGCAGGTATGCAGAGTGATTTGTTAGTCAAGCTGTGCATGTGTCTGGAAACCTGCTTAAATGCAGGGGCATAATGATAGTGGTGACATGAGTGGATCAGGCTGCAGCTGCAAGTGGTGTTGTGGTGTGAGTGGACCTCTGTGATGGTGGCTACCTTGATGAGGTACAGAGGCTTTTCACAATAGTGCTGTGGGAATTGCCACATTTGCACATTGTAAACCAAAAGCCAGCTTATCTGGATGTCATTTATGACAGATCCTTTGACTTCTGGTATATTTTGGGTGCTTAACTGGTATATGATTACTGTTGAATATTTGTAAAGTCCCTTAAAATCGTAACTGTTTCACAGGTGTTAGCTGATCAGCAGTAGGCTAGAGTCTTAATGTGGACTGGTGATGTGGATAATTCAGGGGTCGTACAGGATGAATATTGTAAATTTGAGGGTGACTTACTTGGCAGGCTAGGAACAGATCTTGAAATACATTGTTCTGTCAATGAAGGAAGTCCCCTTGATAAGTGTGAGTTGTGGATGGCAAGATTTTGATAAAGTTGAGAGACGTATGCTTGGAGAAGAATACTCTTCAAAGGGTGTTGTCTTGAAGTCTATGCCTGTAAACACCATCAGATACTGCCTGATAGAGAACATAGACACTGCAAGTCTGAATTATGGTGAGCCTCCAGTCCGAATTATGGTAAGCCTCTTGCAAGAGGCAATGCATATTTGTTGGGACAACTTACCTTAATAGCTTAGCACTATGCTCAGCACTGGTTAACATTGGTAGCAATGGCAATGCAGTTTGTATAAAATTTGGACACGTGTGTGTACAAACTAGTAACAAAAAATGTTACCATGAGTATGGATATGTAGTGTTACATATGTGGTGATGTGTTGTGTAAGGTCTGGAAAAAGGTGGGACAGATGGATATGATGGGTCCCCTGGACCCTGTAAAGGAACACTGACATTGTGATAATAATACTACTGAGAGTAATAAGTCAGTGGTGCTTGACATGGCAAAAGAGCAATGACTGCAGTGAGCCAAATGTAATTGACATGCTAAGTATTTTGTTCCAAATAGTTATGTTCCTGCAGTGGTTGTAGACGCAGTTGTAATCACAGGTGAAGTGAGAGATTCAGGAAAAAAAATGTGGCAAAGGGATAGACTGCAGTAATGTTGCATCATTGAAGCATCCAGTAACATTTGTGTGAGAGTTTGAAATAAAATGCATTGCTTTGGCTTTGTGGTAGTGTGGTAACATCTTAGCAATTATTTTCACAGACAGGATTTAACTGGCAGCATGACCTGGAGATTGTGATCAATGTTTATTTCCTCGATGTGTGTGAGCAGCAGTTAAACATACTTAGTCTGTACAAGATCATGTAGAAAAAACTACTATGAGTTATAGGCAATAGTTTACAACTGGAGAATGGTACACAGTGAAAGACTGCCACAAAGTCTTGCAACAATGACATCACAATATCAAATATTCAACAAATTGTAGAAGCAACTCATCTATACCAAACAGAAAATACATCACTTAGTTACTTTCTTATTCATTGGTGAAATCTGAAGATGGCTGCCTTGTTACAGTCTCCTTAATTTAATTTAGCATTCTTTGCAAACAATATGAGTTCTTACTGTCGCCTGTGGATATCTATATTTTTTTCACATCTTTTGCATACTGTGGAGAATACACTGGGCAATACGATTCCTATCCTCACTTGTCACTACTGCCATTCATAAGCCGCCTTCTCCATATTGAAGCACGATTGTCCTTTTGAGCAAACAGCTCTTCTGCTTTCCCCTTCCTCTTCCATATAATCTCACAAAACTGTATTAGAAGAACAGCTGTTGTTTCCTAGCTCGAATGTCTATGCACTAGTTCACTCTATATAGCTCTGTAACTGTGATGCTGAGACTACTTCTCCCTACATGGTAAGTTCTTCAAAATGTTGAGGCTCCAGATTATTGCAAAATGCAGATAGTAATGGGCTCTAAAGCAATCAGGTACAGACATCGATTGATAGGTATAAAAAAGAAGCACATACAACAACCAGTGTGTCATGGTATTTTTTTATTAAACACCTCAAAAATAAACAACTTCTCACATAAAATGGCAGTCGAACATGTTAGTGGTGCAGTATTTCAAAAATGTTTACAGTTAGATGACAGGATTGTATGCACAATTTAATGCGTCACTACTAAGTACGGAGTAACTTCAGTGTGAAGCACACATTGCAGTAGTTGTCCTCTGTGTAAGTGGATGGATATTGCTTGTCTGTCTTCCAGGAAAAGAAAGGTTAAAAGATTACCCTGTGATCAGATCATGGATTGTAATGTATTTCTACTGACAAAAGAAGTCACTTGACTGGTCAGCAAAGAGCATGTAAAACAGTTATAATTGTCTCATAAGGAGAGAATGGTAACGTGACACTGGACGTCAGTTAAGATTGTCACTCAGTAAACAGTTAATGGCTGTCTGCTGAAGTACACTTTAATGGGGCTTGAGCACCCGGTGTTATCCTTCATAGGTATCACACCTTAAGCCTGATGGAAATTAATTGGCATAAGCATGTTGGCGGGGGAGCCACAGGAATAGCTGCCTATTTGTAGGTAATGATTGAGGGGCATGTCGGGTCTGTTATGACAGCGCCAATATACTGTGTAATAGTGGCCATTTTTGACAGCAGTGTAATACACAGGAGTATCATCATACAATTGAGGGATTTAGTGGAAGCCGGTCACTATTTCCACGCTAAGTCCATGCAGTGGCATCAAGTGTCTGGTTGAGTGAAATTAAATCGATACTGGTGTTTTTAATGCTTGCCATCTTAGCATTCATGTGGGCCTGCATTGGTTTTGTGGAATTATAAAAAGGGAAAGGAACAGAAAAAGCATATTTAAGATTATTAGTGAAGCGTGTATATTTATAGAGATAAATGGAGAGAGTGCATACTTATTTATAAATGGACATAGTGGAATGAAGGCAAAATATGTAGTAAGACAATGCATACTAACTGGTGAAAATCTAAATAAACCATGATATGATGGAGTATATGTAGTTGATTTGGGTTGAGATTGTGTAATTCTAACTGTGGCTGGAACACAAAATTGGCCATTGCTGGAACTATGATAGTCCAGCTAAAATTGTCAAACTATAATCTCACTTTTCTGAAGAGCCCTACTGATATGTGACAAAGTACAGTGAGGAAGTACAGGCAAAAGTACAGTAACAGCTGCAAGAACAAAAGAGCATAATTTTGCAATGACCATGCGTAGACATTAATTGCATCTTTTTACATAGGAAGCAGATGTCTGTCACCATTAATCAACATCACTACATAAGATTACATGAAGTATGCAATACCATAATTTTCTTAAATTACCACTTAAAAAAACATGTGACTGCTGTCATGCAAGTCCATGAAATATATCATGTTTATAGTCTATCATTTGTTAGCTATTTAACCAAACTGGAAGGAAAAAAAATGGCAGTTTGATGCTTTGCAAAGCAGTGATTATTCCCAGTGCTATGGAGCTTGGATCTAAATTTGACAGGAGTGCAACAAAAAAGTGTCCCACTGTAAGGAAGGAAACGCTGACAAGAAAACAGTACATAAATTGGCCCTAGGTGTGAGTGTGTGCATGTGTGTGCCTTCTGTGGAAGGTTGGGCACTGGGCTGGCAACTCGACACTGTAAAAGTCCACTGCCAATCATGAGCGGATAGGTGATCCACTGTGGCGACCCCTAACCGGGAAAAGCCGAAAGAAGAAGACGTCTGGTTACCTGCTGTGAGCTGTCAATTAAATGCAGATAATGAGTCAAATTACCCTTAGCTCTTTGACAGCTAGGGAAGGTAGGTGTGAAGGGGGAGGGGAGATACCTTGAAGAACTAGAATTCAGGCTTCACAAAAGAAATCAAGTTAGCATTTCTAAGAAGAAAGAGCAATAAAATGCACTTTTCAATTCTGTTCTGTGGCATTTGCACTGCTTGTGTTTGACGTGGTCATTGGAAAAGGATAAAATGTTAACCAAAAGTATGTGACTACAACACAGCAATGAATGCCTGTAAAATCAGTGCAGTGGCAGGAGCTTTAGGGAAAAGTGGCCAACATGATGCAATTTTTTGGAGACAAACAATGCATTTTGGGATACTTAGAGGCAGACTAAACAATCAGAATTATTTCAAGATGACAGACCCCATGTGGTCAGACTCAGAAATTATGTATAAAAATATTTAAAAAACTCTAAATAGTCCCAGAGTGGTGTTAAAATGTAGGAAACACCAAACCATGATGAAATAAACATGATTTTTGAGTCTGTGGGTGTGGTTCTCCTTTAAGGAGAACAACGATAATCATACAGAATATTATATTCACAAAGTAGCAGAAGGTCTTGTAAGAACTAAGCCAACACAGAAATGGAGAATGGAGATTCTGCCGATAGGGATGACTGCAGTTGGGGATACAGAAAATAGGCAAGAGGGGGCAGGAATATATTGGAGAAAACTGGCAAAGGAACCAAGGTATTTGGAGCAAATAACTAGCGAGGGAAAGGTAATAGAATGGGAAGATACCAATAACTTATTTGGACTGCAGGCTAGAGATTGCCTTCCATATCAAGGACTGATATCAGAGTATAGGCAAACAAAAAGAAATAGGGGGGGTCCTAAATGAAAGACCAGCACTGGTAGAGTTTTCAGTAGAGTATAAAACAGAAGTTGTCCTTAAGAAAGGAAAAATTAGTAGAGTATATACAATATTGCATGATAACTGTAAGAATCAATCAGGAAGGATTGGGAAGAGAGATTAGATAAGCAATTCACAAAGAAACAATGAGGGATATGTCTGTGTCTCCCAAATATGCAACAAAGTCTAGAAGATTTAGAAAATTGCCTGGAAGTGCTTACATAGGTATTTTTATACCTCAAGCAGACTCTAAAGAATGCTGGAGGTTGATGGGGAAGAAAGAGGTAGCTGGGAACATATTTTTTGGGAGTGTAATGAGTTGGCGGACTTTAAATATTTCCTGCAGACTACCCTGTTGGAGATACTGGGTGAGCAGGTTGGAGTAACTAGGGAAATGATTTTTGAACTATGATACAGAATTGGAACAGCCTAGACATGATAAGGTCTTGCTGAGTCTAATTATGATGGCTGCCAAAAAAGCAATTACTAGAAAATGGAAATAAAAGTCTAAATGAACTTTACTACAAGTAGTGAAGATAGTAAAAGAGACAAAACAACTGGAACTGGGATATTTAGAAAAGGGTAGGAGCAAATTACATAAGAAAAAATGGGAAATGTGGGATCAATACATGCAGAGAAGCAATGAGGTTTAAAAGAAGGCTGGATTTGAATGAGCTATGTAATGGCTGACTAACAATGACAGGATATATTAAGTGATGTATAATATTTGCAGCTACAGTTGTCTTGGCACATAAAAGCTTTACCACATTTTGGTGGTCGATGTGAAGTTTAATGCCTTCTGTGTTCAGTGGACTACCATCGATGTAGTAATTCATGTGAACTGGGTTTTTCCCAAAGGGGATGACAACACATTTTTTGGCATTGAGTTTAATCCCATGGTTCTAACACCAATTGTTTTGTCTCAGTGAAGCCTTTCTGTAGGATGTCAACATCACTTGGGGAGTTAATAATAGCTCCCAACTTGCAATCGCCTGTGAACTTTGTCAGCCAGAGTCCCTTTGTGTTGGCCTGGACTTCATAGAAGTAGATACCAAACAGGAGAGGACCCAGGACTGACCCTGTGGGACTCCACTCATGACTGGTCGGCAGTCTGACTTGGAGTCAGCTACTTTCACACTGTGGGTTCTATCTGTGAGCCAGTTTACAACCCACCTAGTGATATATGAGTTGATGCCTAGCTTATTGAGTTTTTCTATGATTCCTGAGTGGGGAATGGTGTCAAAGGCCTTGGCCAGATTAAGGTAGGCTGTGTGAACCAACTTGCCTTCATCCACAGCTCTAAACAGTAAAATACCTTCGGCGACACCAATGAGCGTAATGCTGCTATATAGTCGAGTGAAACGCTGGACAAACTTCAATAATCCACTGGTACCCAAGTAGGCTTACAATCCTTTAATGGACATCACGACACTACACCATAAACCACGGCAAACACGTAAAACACTTCCTGTTTAAACAGAAAGGCTCACACAAAATAACGTGAATACATGAAAAGACTGTGCACAACAGAAAAATAGAAAAATAATAAACACGAACTGTGACAGTTTAGCGCTTTCAACCAAATCCAATGGTCTTCTTCAGAACTGAAAGTGAGTGTAAAAGCTCATTCAATTTATAAACATCTTGGCGCCAAAGAACAGTTGAAGAATTTTTTAAAGATACACAACATCTGAAATAACTAAATAAAACTATAACGATATTCCTATCAAAAATATCTATAAGTGGTACAAATCTCTGAAAATCAAAGTTGACAATCAAATATATATCATCACAGTGGTACAGTGGTATTATGTTCGGGGTTAAAGTGCAAGATAAGGCATATTAGGTATTATAAATTCTTGCATAACCACTTTGCTTATCCTATGTGTAGTAAAATAAATAACCATATACCAATGATAAATATATACAAAAAATATAAAAAAATATATAAAAAATATATATAAAGTGCAAAAATATATAATATGCTAATACTATATAAAAATGTATATATGGTATAAAAATATATGATGATCAAAAATGATATGAAATACACTGCTATTGAATATATAAAAATATATAATTATAATAAATTAAATTGATAAATGTTATAAAACTTGTACATAAGGGTAAGGTTATAAATATAAAAAACCTTGTGAGTGTGTAGAAAGATTATAAGTATTTGAACTATAAAATAAGAATGTGAATCTAACAAAATGGGGAATGTCTCAACCATAAATATGCTATTAATTACATAGATTCAGCATAAAATACATATAAATACTTGTTAAAGGAAATAGTGTACATATATGGGAACATACTTCAATATACAAAACATTTGTTTAAAAATGCTATAGCATAATAATATCAAGTGAATAAAAACCTAATAAATACCCTTAAAAAACTGTATGAAAGTGTCAAACTAACTAAAAAAACTGTATGAAAGTGTCAACCTAACTAAAAAAACACATAGTTAAAACACACAATTCACAATTCGAATAATGTAGTCAGCCTTCCCTCTGTTGATGTTAAACATAGGTACTATAATAGTAAAGATCTAACAGAAATACATTCATTTAGACCAGGTGGGTTGGTGGCATCGAGATATAATTGCCACCAAGTTTCTTTAAAAGCTATGAGGCTTTTAAAATTACCACCCCTTGGATCATTGTAGATAACATCTAATATGAAAAACTTAAAAGTATGTTCGCTTCCCAATGCCTGTATATGTCTGTAAAGGGCATTGTGTATATCTTTGGTCTTAATGCTGTACATATGATCATATATACGTTTTCTTAAGTTGCGTTCAGTTCTTCCTACATAGAATGCAGGACACCTGTCACATATTGCAAGATAGATGACCTGTTTCGTATTGCAGTTACCTGATTTGCTAACAATAATACTTTTATGACCATTATGAAGATGTATCTTCCTTGCACTAGACATATACTTACAGTAATTGCAAAATCCACATTTGTTGCTAACAGTACTTCTTTGGTTACTAAAACCCAAATATTTAATGTTATGCTGTTGTTCAAATAATTTCTTCATATTATTACCCATTCTATGAATAAATCGTGGTTTTGAACCTAAGATGTTAACTAGGGTCTGATCAGTGCTGATCAGATACCAAAATTTGCTTATAATTACTTTTATGTGGTCACTGCCTACACAATACGGTATGATACATGCCCGTTGAAAACTCGGATTGACACCATTGAGACTTATAATAGGTTTGTTCTGTACCTCACCTGATCCAAGTAGAGATTTGTATTTGCTACCTCTCTGACTGATGACATATGATACCACTTCTTCCATCATGCCAGAGGGGTATCCTCTTTCCCTAAAAAATCCCTGAATTAGGTTCAATTCTTTGTGTAATTCATCATCTTCTGAAACCATTCGTACTGCACGAATGATTTGTCCTTTAAAAACATTATATTTTACCTTAGGGGGATGATAACTGGAATAATCTAAATAGTTGTTAGAAAAAGTCTGTTTTCTATGAATTCTGGATTGTACCTTCCCTTTATCATTCACTATATAGGTATCTAAGTATGGTAATCCATAAACATCATAAGAATACGTAAATTTCAAAAATGAGCTGCTACCTGCAATGAATTCCATAAATTCTACTAAAAGTGTTTCTGAGGCCTGCCAAATGATATAAATATCGTCTAGGAACCTGGAATAGTATCGGATATGCTGAAAATATTTAGATGGGAATAGCACATTGTCTTCCCAATTTAACATAACTAAATTGGCGTATATGGGGGCACAAGCTGCCCCCATAGCTACGCCTTTAGTCTGTTTAAAGATCTCACCTTCAAAAAAAATGAAGTTATTATCCAATACTATAGCCATAAGTTCAACTATTAGACTTATAACATCCCAATCTAGGTCGGTATGTTTAGTCAAGCTATTGGTGAAAGCGGATAATCCTTCATTTTTCGGTATACAAGAAAACAGATCGATTACATCAATGGTAACTATGATGTAAGGTTCACCAGTTTCAAGCTCCTTTACTGGATATTGTGATAAGAAGCACCAAGAGTCTTTCACCATATGCGGGATGAATGTATAAAGAGAGGACCCAGGACTGACCCTGTGGGACTCCACTCATGACTGGTCGGCAGTCTGACTTGGAGTCAGCTACTTTCACACTGTGGGTTCTATCTGTGAGCCAGTTTACAACCCACCTAGTGATATATGAGTTGATGCCTAGCTTATTGAGTTTTTCTATGATTCCTGAGTGGGGAATGGTGTCAAAGGCCTTGGCCAGATTAAGGTAGGCTGTGTGAACCAACTTGCCTTCATCCACAGCTCTGGTGACTGACTCAAAGAAGTCAACCAAGTTGAGCAGGCATGATCTACACTTCACAAAACCAAACTGTGTGGGATCCAGAGTTTGGAGATTCCCTATACCTTGTTTATTAGGTCCATGATGATGCGTTCTATAGCTTTGCATATCAGACTTGTTAGGCTAATGGGGTGATATTTCCCAGGGTCTGTAGTTGCTCCTCCTTTGTGGAGAGGGATGACTGTAGTAGTGCACCATTTGGTAGGGACAAAGCCTGAGGTGAGGCTGTGATTGAACAGGGCACACAGGTGAGGTGCTAGTTCACTCTGTAGTTCATGTAGAACACAGGGAGGAATATTTTCAGGTCCCATAAAAGCTGTATTCTTGGCCTTGGACAGTGCTGTTTTAACCTGTGCAGCAGTAATACTGGGTGCCTGGCAATCTACTGTTAATGTGATAGGTCCTTTGGGAGGGGAGAGAGGGGTAAAGTTGGCACTGAATCTGTCTGCCAGTATATTGGCAATACCTGTTGGCTCAGTATAGGAGGTACCATTTTACAGTAGCTCAGAGCAAATCTGAATATTGCAATGGAGATTCTTTACATAGGTATAGAAGGCCTTGTGATCTTTACTATCTGCCACAATTCCATTTTCATAGCTCGCTTTAGAGGACTTGAGGGATCTCAACTTTTTGTTGAGGCTAAGGGAGTTTTTCCAGTCTTGGGACTTCACCTTATTCTGCATCTGTTTCCTCCTTCTGTTGTAGAGTTTGTTTATGTCAGGGGACCACCAGATTGGCTTCCTATTTTGGAGGAGAGTGTATCGGCTCTATTGGGTATGGCGAGATCCATGCATTTATGTACGTATTCGTACAGTGCATTGGTGTATGATTTGGCGGTCATGCAACTATTCTCCATTTGCATGGGTGCAGTGAAGTTAGCCACCACTGTTTTTAGGAGCCCAAAGTTAGCTTTGGAGAAGTTTTTCATGGTGGTTACCTTTGTAGGGGTGAGGGTGTGGGGGGATGTGGATTTCCAAGGTGATTAGTTTGTGGTCGGATCTAACCAGGGAGGAGTTGACTATTGGTGTAAAGCAACAGTTGCCCATGTTAGTAATGACTGGGTCAAGGATGTTGCCACCTCTAGTGAGGTTAAGAACGAGCTGGTCCAGGGCACTGGAATTAATGAATTCCAGGAAACGTTGGGCAAGTGTATTGGTACATGAGTAGTTTTCCCAGTTAATGGAGGGGTAGTTGAAGTCACCCAGTATGAGAGTGTTAGGTTGGGCCCTAATATCCTCCAGGGTGTTTAGGAACGTGAAGTGTGAGTCTCAGGACATGGTTGAGGACACATAGCAGGCTATGACCTGAATCACTGTCTTAGCCAATGTTAGCTGCACCTGAATTATCTCTGATGTATTATGTTGGGCTACCAGTCTGGAGGTGTGTGCATCCTTTATGAATATGGAAACACCACCGCCTTTGGATCTTTGGTCCAAGTTCTGTGGTCAAAAGGTGTGGAATGAGTTATAGCCTGGTAGTGCAGTTGTGCTTTCTGCTGCCTTGAACCAGGTCTCTGTTGCAGCACAAATGTCAATGTTCTCCATTTTAAGGAGTGCTTCAAGTGAGTGCATTTTGAAATTTAGACTTCTAGCATTGAGCAGTATGACCCTCTGATTGCATTTGTTTGTAGTTGTTACGGTGGTAATTTGGTCTTTTGAGCACCGCCTAAAAAAGGGACTATAGGGGTGGCAAGAGCCTTGGCCACTATCAGGAAGCCCAGGGATGACAGATCCAAGCCATGTCTGACAAAGCATCGAGTCTGTCAATCATGTCATCCCAGGCAGACAGATAATGGATCCCCTTAGAATGACACCAGAAACTTAACCAATTGTTGAATCAATCATTTTCTACTTGTACTGTGGTATCATTCTGGGTGATGGTAGGATGCTGCTCAGGGATAGGGTCATACCCGCCTGTACTACATAATCCAAGAGCTCCTCCATGTCTCTTTTCATGTAGTCCAGGGAGTTACGTCTCAGGACATTCACACCCACATGTACAATGACAGAGTCATATTTGTGCCTGTTGTTGAGGGACCTGAGTGCATGCGTTATGTGGTGGATCCTGGCACCTAACAAGCAGCTGACTGTTACTTTCTCCTTATTCAACTTAGTAAGTGGGACATCACCAGAACCACATCGTACTGTTGGGCCAAAGCCAGCATCATCTGCAGGAAAGGACTACCCTGTGGGATGACCCTGTCCACAGGGTGAATTAAGTGGGCCTGCACGCATGCACATATGGGCAGGTGCAGCATCATGCCACCAACCTCATATGTCATGCCTGGCAAAGGGCTGCTGCCATGGCCAGGGACCCCACAACCACAGGTGGGGGCCCAGCCATGCATCCCCCACTGATACCAAATGAGGAGCTCCTTGCCAAGCATGACCCACCCATCACAATACAACAGGGTACAAAGCCCCACTTGCTAGAGGTGGGAGGCACCCACACAATGGACAAGGAGCATGCAGGTAAGGCCCCAGTGGGGATTAGTAGACTACTGTATGAGCTATACTTGTATCTGTATAGTATCTGCATGCATGTGCCAGGTCAGATTGCAGTTGTGGATGGGGATTTCTAATGCAAAGAAGTGCATATCTATGGTGAAGGACAGAAAATTGTGTAGTATTGTGTGTTGTACTGTAAATGTGCAGACATTCTGCATCCACCCTTTACCAAGGGCACATGTGAGTCTGCTGACAATACCTCTCTCCCACAACTGCATAGGTCACTCTGGTCTGCATATGAGACAGCACCCTGAAGCTGGTAAGTATGGACTTGTTCAGTTGTGCTTTGGCAATACCCCAGGCATGTGGAGGGCATGCAGGTTACCATCCACACAACTATGACTAATAGCCATATTGCTTTATGTGCATGTTCACTTGTGGTGGGGTTAATTGTATTGCATCACAGTGGTCACCACAGGGGCCTATTTAAAGAGAATGTAACATTTCTGTAGCATACCTCACAACCTGTCAGTGCAAGACATCTGGACAGGCACCAGCAAAATGTGTTGGACAAACTGATTAAGGTAGGGACATGTGTGAAACATTACTGCTATACAGTGGATATAAAATGCATACACATACCTGTTAAGATGCCATTTGTTTCTTTTATATATACTGATTGAGACCACAATATGTCAGTCCACACCTTTCCCAACCTGTAATGTGACCCATGACATAAACAATTCACTTGTAAAACCAAGCATCTGGACTCATGTATTGCACCTACAAGCCCGGACAAGTGTGAGGGTAGCAGATGTTGTATCAGTATGTTGTTTCATTCGGGTATAATACCTGATGCTGGCATATGTGTCAGTACACTCACTGTGGCCTATTTGGCAACAATATCCCATGCATGGACATTGTTAAGGCAGACAGAGCACTAATAGATTCCAAACATCTGGATGTTCCAGACGCATCTGTACAGAGAACTAACATGGCCTATACAATGATTTCACTTGCTGCATGTGAGGTAGATGCCATTACCACACTATATAAAATAATGGCATCAGGAGGTGGTCACCTACCATGTATGGTACACAGATCAAAATGGTATCAGCCACACAAGATATGACACAGACAGACACACACACACACACACACACACACACACACACACACACACACACACACACACACACACACACACACACACACACACTCAAGTATTGAAATTAGATCTCCTACCTATCTATTTATGTCTACTATAGTGTTATGCAGTTATAAGATGCACCACAGAGCTTACACAATTTCACCTTGTCCAAAGGTACTTGTAAGGTGAGTGACATCAACAGGACTACTAAATTAAGATTAGTATGGTGGTACACAGCTACAAATGGTATAACCTTCACAGTACATGATTCTCATGCAAACAGTTACCAGTATTGGGATTAGAACTCCTGCCTATCTAGGTATGTCTGCTATAGTGTTACACAATCAGACATGTCACTGAGCTTATACAATTCCAACTAGTCCAAAGAGGTGAATGACATCAACAGGGCTACTAAATTGGAGTGAGGGGAAGTGTAAAGGGTGGGAAACAAGTCAAAATGGTATAACCCACACAGTACATAATTCTCTCTCTCTCTCTCTCTCTCTCTCTCTCTCTCTCTCTCTCACACACACACACACACACACACACACACACACACACACACACACACACTTGCCAGTATTGAGATTAGAACCCCTGCCTATCTGGTTATTTGTACTATAGTGTTACACAGTTACTGCATGCACTACAGAGCTTACTGGACTTACAACTGGCCAAAGGTGCTGATAACTGCACAGCTGAGGTAAAGTATTACAGGTGGCAGGAAGTCTGCCTTCAGTTTCTCCCTTACATCTTGCTAGTTCTTTCTGTCTTGCACTTCAAATAGCATTATAGCTTTGCACTTCGACAGGTTATTGTATCAATAAGTGTATCACACCTGGGAGCCATCAGCAGTACTCGTTCATCACGGAGTTAGCCCCAGTACTTACTAACTATGACCACCCCTCCTGGCATGATTGAAGTGCGGTTTTCTGTGCTTTCACCTATTAATCTGGTGCACTTGTCCATTTTGAGGCACTGTTGCAACTGCCTCATGTACACAGCCAACCCTCTCCTCGAAACTCCAAACACTCAGACCAGTGAGAGTTACCCATATATCATCAAATGTGGAAATATGTGCACGACAGCAAAGACTGGACTAGGTGGTCAAGAGAATAAGATCAACACCTGCATCACATCATGTGGACCACATAGCTCGCCACAACACCCACTATGACAGCTCTGACATACACTGAAAAGCCACCCACCCACCTTCACAGAGGCACTCAATGGACAGTTACACAAACAGCACAGACCAGCAAGACAGACACTCACTCAAACACCATGAAATAGCACATGCCAAAGGACACATATGCCACCTACACAGTGTGCCCCTCAAACTAAGCTCCTCAGGCTGACCACCTTGCACAATACAGTGAGCATGGGTTACTCAGTACTACAGCACACAGATGTCTCACTCAATAAGTTGATTATGGAGGGGGGTAACAGCTAACTGTCTATCACGTACCAGCATCCAACACATGACACACCTAGTCAGGCCACTCCACAACAACTACAAGTATTACTCTGTCATCATTCATATGGGTGTGAATGACCTGAGACACACCTCCCTGGACTACATGACAAGAGACATGGTTGAACACTCAGATTATGTGATCCCAGCAGGTGTGACAGTAGCCCTGAGCAGTATACTGCTGTCACCCAGAATGATGCTGTAGTACTATCAACAGATAATTGACTGCAACATTGGCTTACATGTTTTGTGTCATTCTCAGGGGATCCAGTATCTCTCTGCTTGGAATAACATGATTGATAGACCTCAATGCCTTGCCAGAGATGTCCTAAATCTGTCAGCACTGGGTTTCCAGGTACAAGGTAAGTGTTTTGCCACCCCTATAGTGCCTTATTAGGCAGTGTTTCAACTCAAATTATCACCATAACAGCTAGACATGTATTCAATCTGAGGGTCATGCCGCTCAACAGTAGATATGTAACTGTCAAGATGCAGTCACTCAAAGCACTCCTCAGAGTGGAGGACATTGACATTTGTGCTGTAACATAGAGGTGGTTCACAACAGCCCTGCACTAACAGTCTATGATGCATTCCACAGCTGTCAGTGCCAAAACATGGACTACACCTCCACAGGTGTTGTCTCCATATTCATAATGGATATGTACACCAACAGACCAGTATCCCTGCATATTGCATCAGAGATACTTCTGGTACAACTGACTTTGGGGAATAGCGCAATCCACACCATAGACTGCTATTGGTCCCCAGCTATGTCCCTAAACTGTCAATGCACATTCCTCAGCACCCTGGCGTGTTTGAAGGTCCAACTCCACACTGACATAGTAGGAGACTTCAACTACCCCTCCATCACCTGGGGAAAGTCAAGCACCAGTACACTGGCCCAACACTTTATGGAATTCATCAGTTACAATGCCCTGGACTGGCTCATACTTACCCCAGTAGAGGATGCAACAATCTTGACCTGCGTTGATTACTTACATATGGGACTGTTGCTCATCTACAGTTGCCAATCCCTACCTGGTCAGATCCAAACATGATGTAATCAACATGGGGCTCAACATCTCATCCACACCTCCCACAAAGGTAACCACCTTGCAGAACCTCTCCAATGCTGACTTTGCAGTCATACAAACAGGAGTGGATGATTTCACTGCACCCATGCCAGTGGGAAATAGATGCATGACTGTCGCATCCTACACATATGCACTGCACAAACATGTACATGGATACATGGTACTAGCCATAGCTAACAGAACACAGACACTGTCCTCCACACAGTGGAAGCCAATGTGATGGTCCCCTACCATTACTAAAGTGCACAACAGAGCGAGGACACTGCTGCAGAAAAAGGTGGTGTCTCAAGGCTGGTGAACCCCACTTATTAGCCTCAAACACAACTTGGGTTCCCTCATGGAATCACCTACATGCAGCTATGAAGGCAGAATTCCAGCAGACACTGATGATGATCACAAAAGTCTTTGATAGTTGTATCAACAACCTCCATAGCAATAACCACAAGTGCTGTGAGTTACTGCACAATGCTAGTTCCTATCCTGAGACAACAAATATTGGCCACAGTCTTGCCAACACATTCAGTGCCAGCTTTACCCCTCTCTCCCCCCAAGGGGACAATCACAATGGCAGATGAATACAAGGCACCCAGCATTACTGCAGGCCAGGTTAGACCTGCATTGTCCACAAGCAAGGATACAGCTTCCATGGGACCTCAACATATTCGTGGCTGTGTTCTACAGGACCTATAAAGAGACCTGGCACCACATCTGTGTACCCTGGTCAGTCGCAGCCTCACCTCAGGATTTGTCCTTACAAAATGGCATACTGCTACAGTCATTCCTCTCCATAAATGGGTATCATCTACAGACCCTGTGGATTATTGGGCCCTTAGCCTGACAAGTCTACTATGTACGAGTATGGACCGCATCATCAGGGACCTGATTGACCAAGATATGGGTGATCTAAGTTTAGACCCAACACAGTTTGGCTTTGTGAATGGCAGATCATGCCTGCTCAACCCGGTTGACATTTTCAGTGAGTTACCAGGGCTGTGCATGACAGTAAGGCACAGAATACAGCCTACCTCAATCTGGCCAAGGCTTCTGATACCATTCCTCAGTCAGAGATTATTGATAAACCCAAAAAACTAGCCATCAACCCCTATATCAGTGGTGGTTTGAAAATTGGTTCACATAACACACAGTGTGACTGTGGCAAACTCCAAGTCAGACTGGCAAGCAGTTACGAATGGAGTCCCACAGAGATCAGTACTGGATAGTGTCCTGTCCAGCATCTACTTCTCATGAGTCCAGCTTAACAAAGAAAAACTCTGGCTGACCAAGTTCACAGAGAACAGCAAGCTGGGAGCTATCATAAACTCCACACGTGATGCAGACATCCTACAGAAAGGCCTCACTGAGACCAATGAATAGTGTGGAAACCATGGCCAGAAGCTTAACACCACAAAATGTATAATCATCCCCTTTGGTAAAACACTCAGTTCCCAATACGTACCACATCAATGGGAGCCCAATGAATATTGTAGGCATTACAAGAGATCTGGGGACACAGGTTGACAGCAACTTCCAATTCAAGCACCGCATTGCCACTGTTATCAGGAAGTCCTTCTATATGGCACATTGCATTATCAAGGGTTTTGCATCCGGGAAGACAGAGGTAATGATCTCTGTCTACTATTCCCTCATTAGACCACTCCCCAAGTATGATGGCCCATTCCATGTACCTCACTAGACACCTGCTACAGCTGGAGAAGCCAAAGAAGCACCTCAGAAAGGGGTTCCTATGCATTAAACACACATCTTACACAGACAGACTCATTAGACCCAAGCTATTCTCTGTGTCATATCACCTAATTAGCTGCTAT
This sequence comes from Protopterus annectens, assembly GCF_019279795.1. Lineage (NCBI taxonomy): Eukaryota > Metazoa > Chordata > Ceratodontiformes > Protopteridae > Protopterus > Protopterus annectens. Next base: position 710,836,587 of record NC_056732.1, on the reverse strand, counting down.
ATGTGCTTGACTTACAAAGCCTTGTCTGACCCAGCTGGTTTAGAAATGCTACATATAAAGCCATCCACACTACACACTGCAGGGACCTCTACCTCAGTACCACAATCATCACAACATGATGGTGGGACAGGTCTCTCACCAAGAGACTGCACATGCCCTGGAATACACTTCCCATATATGTCATGCAGAGCACCTAGCTGACCCTGTTCCAGAGAAATCTTGGTAAGTGAATGGGTAATAGACAGTTCAACCCAAGGATCACTGCAGTGGCTATACTTGATACAGGCACTGGGAAGTAACATTAGGTGGCACAATGGCAGGGCCCTTCTATGTGCTAGGCTTGTTAAGGTTCCTGGGACATTAGCTTACTACACACTTGTGAACCTCTAAAGGGAGTTACATCATCAGGACTGATAAAGTAGTGCAGTGGGTGTTAAACTTATCAAATACTTTGTCCTACAAACAGACACATGTATATATACACACACACACACTCTTGCCAAATATGAGAGTAGAACCCCTATCTAACTAGTGATTTGTACCATAGTATTACACAGTTACTGCACACGCTACAGTGCTTACTAGGCTGAGAGCTAACCGCAGGCGCTATAGAGCTTACTGGGCTGAGAGCTGGCCAAAGGTGCTGATATGGGGAATGACATCAGCAGGACTGATAAAGTAGGGCAGTGGGTGGGAAGCATATCAAAATATTTCTGCTTATAAACATACATACCCACACACACACATTTGCCAGATGCAAGAGGAGAATCCCTGCCAAACTAATCATTTGTACTATAGTGTTAAGTATTTATCACATGGACTACTGAACTTACAGGGCTGATAGCTGCCCAAAGTTGCTGATAACAGACTGAAATCATCTGGACTGATAAGGTGGGGCAGTGTGCAGTGTCATGGGTGGGAATGGTATAAAACTGTTTTACCTATAAACAAACAAACACTCAACTCCCTCTGTCTTGCACACACAACTGTCATACATGCACACACTTCTACATTTGTCAAGACTGAGATTAGAACACTTACCTAACTAGTTGTTTGTACTATAGTGTTATGCAATTATCGCACATGCCACAGAGTTTATGGGGCTGAGGCCTGATGGAAGGCACTTCTAAGATGACTGATATCTGCAGGACTGCTAAAGTAGGGAAAGGGGAAGTGTACTTTGAATTGACCCAAAAGCTTTTAATTTCAAACACACACACACACACACACACACACACACACACACACACACACACACACACACACACACACACACACACACACACACACACGTGCGCACCATTTGCCAGGACTGAGATTAGAACTCCTACCTAACAAGTTGTTTGTACTATCGTGTTTTACAGTTATCGCACACACCACAGAGGTTATGGGGTTGAGGTCTGATGGAAGGCACCACTAAGATGACTGATATCTGCAGGACTGCTAAAGCAGGGAAAGGGGAAGTGTACTGGGTTTGAATGGACCCAAAAGCTTTTAGTTGTGAACACACACACACACACACACACACACACACACACACACACACACACACACACACACACACACACACACACACACACACACACACACACACACACACACACACACACACACACACACACACACACACTCTCTCTCACACACACACACACACACACACACACACACACACACACACACACACACACACACACACACTTTTACATTTGCCAGGGCTGAGATTAGAACTCCTACCTAACTAGTTATTTGTACTATCTTGTTATGCAGTTATTGCACACACCACAGAGCTTATGGGGTTGGACCTAACAAAAGTGACTTCTATGGTGACAGACATCTTCAGGACTGCTAAGATGGTGCAATGGAAAGTGCACTGGATGGGGAAGGCCTGTTCATTCCTAGATCCTACTGACATTTCTCTAAATGTATGAGCATGCCGAGTGTGTCCTTCTATAGTACATGTGGGACTCCATTCCAGGGAGTGTTGTACTCCAGTCCAGTTTGTTTTGTGCTACAGCCATACCTCCCAACCTGTTGGTGCAGGATATCTGGAGATAGCCTATCAAAATGTGGGGAGAATGGGCCATACAGTGATTGTGACAATTTCTCTCAGTAATGTATGGGTTGCTAGGGTTACAGGGCTTATTTTAGCAGACATCTGTCATATATGCCATTTGACACTGTCATGTATTGTTTCAGTACCTCATGACATACCTTCTCAGATTATCACAGTGATTTACCAGAGGAATACAGCCTGGATGATGCACAAGCAATTATAATGGGCTGAATGCTAGGTATTCGTGCACAATCCAGCCTATTGAGATGTGTGGCTACAGACAATTGACTGCTGATGCATGGAAATGGTCAAGCATTGTGTTGATATACTAGGATGTGAGGATCTGTATGCATTTCTGTTTTCGCATGGCTTGCTTACCAGTCCATGGTTTAGTAATACAAGTCAGGCAGGATCAGGGTGACAGGTAGACTCCAGATAGATTTGTAGAGGGTAAGATATGTGGTGTTGGGGGGGCTGAGTCAGATATGTTGGCCTGTAGCTACCTACAGTTTGCATAGGGGTGATGTGAAGTGTTGCCCACACTTGGGGGTCTTGTGTGTCTCAGACTGTTTGACCAGGCTGGAGGTGTGTGTCTGTCTCACATATATGTATAGCCCCACATCATTTGGCTTGGCCACCCATATTTTGGAGTCATGTGGTTGTATGGGATGAGTGATCAGGGAAGGCTTGTTGTGTCTTTCCCATGGCTGCGGGACAGGTTTCTGTGGGTGCAGACATGTCACCATCTTCCAGGGTTGGGACTCCCTGCAATGAGTGCATTCCAATGTTTAGACTCTTAGTCATACCTCTCAACTGTAGAGAGTTTCACTTGAATGTGCAGATTCATGGCTCATATATCTGTTAAGTTACCCATACAGCTTTGGTTTTCAAGCTAGTGTTTTGCAACTCACTCAGGGTTGAAGTCAGATATTATTCTCTGTGAAATTGCAGTTTCCGACTTCATACCCTTCAGACATTCCATGGTATTAAAACACTTTTCCACTATATCAACCTTATTACATTATTATTGCAGATTTTCCCATGTGTCCTTCTCTTTGGATCTTTATCACCCCTTTATTTGTGGTTTTGTCCAGATATCTGGGTCTCTGAGAGTTACACTCCTAGCATTTAGCAGCATGGCCTTTCCTTGCATTTTGTTGTCTATGTTATGTTGGCGTTATGTACCCCATGACACTCCCTAAAAGGGCACTGTGGGTGAGGCATAGGCCTTTGGCAGAGGCCTGTATGTCAGGTGTGGCAGATGCAGACAATCTGTATCAAGGCAGTGAATTCTGATGAGGATATGTTCTCAGGCTACAGGGAAGGGGACACCCCTAGGATAGCACCAGTAAGTGGACTGAGCATTACTGACACTTGCTTTCTGTTTGTATTGAGCCATCAATCTGGGTGACAGCTGTATGCTTCTTACAGCCAGGGACATGTTACTGCATTTCTATGGGACTGTGGGGGGCATACCTGTACACACTATGCATTTGCAGAAGCTGTGCTGATATTGGCTTAACATTTTGGTCAAATTAAGCATAGTGGTGTGCCCTATCTTTGAGACTACAGGCATACCAGTATCGACCACGGGTCAGATTGTTCTCCTATACCCATGTTTAGATTTGGACTTCTTAGCTTTCAGAGCCATACTGCCATGGCCAGAGCTGCTGTGATATCACAGTGTAAGTATGTAGGTGGGGATTTCATGGATGTTGCCATTTGGTGGCCTTTGCCACACATTTCTCTAGGGTTATCTACAGCTGATCTGCTGGGTGAGGCTTGGGTTGAGTGTGGGACCCCCACTTTGTGATCCATGCATGTGACCTATGACCCCCCAGTTATTTGGCTCAACACATATACTGCAGTGGTATTTCTAAACTACAGTGGTACTGGATAGTGTGTGTAAACCAGTACTGGGCATACACTTCCTGCTTTCCCACATAGCTGTCTGTTGTCTGGTGCTATCCCAGTAAGCCACCCCATTCCCTTGCATGCTTGCATCTATACCATGGATAGGCTATCAAACATTCTACTCCATTCATTCATTGTTAAGAAGACTGACTTATCTTGTGCCTGAGGCAGTTGTGAGGATGGTGCTTGAGGGCTGACTATGTCAGATGCATGCAGTACTCAGCTTATACATGGTAAGGTATAAGTGGTGAGATGTTTGGCATCCATTTTACTGTGAGTGCGAGTCGGAGAGAGATATCAGTCCCTAGGTCCCTACAGTGTCAGTATATGTGCTATGCATTGCCTCTTTGCTAAGGCCTGGGCATACTGGGCATGCCGCCATCTGCCTAAAGGGGCAGGCTCAGGAAGTTCCTCTTCTGAGTCCCTCTGTGCCTGTGGAGACCTTGGCATTGGTGAAGGCTGTGTGGCCCTTGCTCATTTTGTTTCTGCTGCAGCTGTTTCCACAGGATCATGTTATGTAGCATGGCACATACTATGAACATGTGTGCACATGTGGCTGGGGAGTACTGCAAGGCTCCACTGGATATGTCAAGGCAGCGGAACCGTGACTTGAGCATCCCAAACACATGCTCTATAATGATCCTGGTTTGTGTGTGTGTGCCTCATTATGGCATTCTTGTGTGGGAGTGTGTGCATTTCTGATGGGTGTCGTCATCCATAGCTCCAGTGAGCAGCCAGCATCCCCCACTAAATGGCCATATGGGATGTCCCCCCTGGCAAACCATTGATACAGCTGTGAGGAATGCCAGATTTGGGAGTCGTGATAGCTTCCAGATCAGCCAGCACACACATTCATGATAATGCCCTGGGCATCGTACATGACCTGGCAGTTGATGGAGTGGAACCCGTCGTGGTTTATGTAGACCCTACCCCGGTCACCAGGTGGTGCTTTGATGTGGATGTGCGTGCAGTCTATGGCATCCAGTATCTCCAGGTAGTCTGCTACATGGTGGAAGAGATGCATATTACGGGTTATCTTCTTACGGGTGGTGGGAAATTTAATATGCTCCTCGGCATGTGGTTGCATGGCATCCAGGAACTGGTGGAGTATCCTGGATGCAGATGCCTGTGAGATCCCCATGATATCCCCAGTTGGTCTTTAGAAAGTACCTGTAGCTAGTATTCTTAGAGCTACACATACTTTGGTATCCACTGGGATGGGTTCCCCTGTGTTTGTTCTGGATGTGAGGCGAGGCCGGCACAGCTACACAATTTGCAGCAGTATGTCCCTGTCCACCCTGTAGTGTTCTGCTATCTCCAAATTATGTAGCCTCTGGTAGGTTACCCTGGGCCTGAACACTCTTCTCCTCCTCCTCATAAGTCTGGGGCGGTTGTCAGCATTCTCCTCTTCACCACCTTCAACCTCTTGCACATACTGATGTATGAGAGTAACAGCAGCCCCTAACATATTTTTAGTTTTTTGTCAGGTAAAATTTCCCTGTCTGTGTACACCGGTGGTGTAGACTTTGTGGGAGAAACCAGACAGAAAGGTGTTTGCCTAGTTTATAGTGGTGTGCTGCAGATGCTGCCTGTGTGATTGGCTGAGTATGATACATTCCACCTGCCAGCTCTATTACTTGTATTTGAGTGCCTCTGTTCTGCTATTTCCCTTTTTTTTCTCATTTCACTTGCCATTTCCTGTTTTTTTTTTTATTTTGTGGTTTAAATCCCGGTGTGAGCCTCAGACACACCCCTTTGCTTACATATGCACAGTGTTGCTATTTCCTGTTTTCTTTTTTTTTTAAGACCCAGTGCACACCATGCACACCCCTGCAGGCAGTGTAAAAAAGCTATACAGCCTGAGATACACCCCCTTGCTTAGCTGGGCTTAGCTAAGCGCAAACCTGGGCAACAGTGCTCCAATGTGCTTACAGCAAGCATGACACATACCCTTTTCATTTAGTTGCTCCTCCTGACTACACAATCATGTTCTAGCACCTACATGGTTAGTTGCAGGTTTTGGACTTAGAATATTTTGTGATTCAGTAAATTTCCCCTCATTTGCATACCCCACTGCCTTAGCCCATAGATATTGCACTGACATGGAGCCTTTCCCCTTGAGAACATCTGTCTCCTAGTATTGTTTTGATTCTGTGTGCCATAGACTATAATGGCAAAATGCAGATTTCCCTTAAATTTGGGTTTTCACATTTTTGTTTTTATTTTCGGCACATTCCTGTTTACCCGCCACTATCTTATGCTTAAATGGCCGAGATCAGCCACAAAAACAAAATATTATTTTTTATTAAAAATAAACATTTATTCATGCCAATGGCCATATATTTGGCCATTGGCATGCATAGAGATGTGAATACATGCTTTTATTTGGCCTGTCATGCCTCCGTTTTCTTTTTTGCAGAAATGTGTTCATTTAGTAACTGAACACATTTCTGCACTGACAATGTTCCTGCATGGAGGCCTGGCAGTTTCGTGGATCACTAATTCACCTCATTTGCATGATTTTCACCAGCAATGAGGTGAATAGCATGCTGCATGATTTTCTGTGCAGGAACAGTGTAGACAGGCTTGCGCACATTGGATCAGCTGTTTGCTGAATCGCTCGATGGCCAAACTCCGTGCAGGAGCTGCTATACTGTCCCTGCACAGAGTTTTAGCATTCGTGAATACTGGGGTTAGTAATGGGGTTGGACCAAGAGCGGGGCATTTTTTAGTGATGGTTTTGTTTTCCTTGAGATTTTAAAATTGTAGATGGGATGACATTTTGAATAAGAATGTGCCTTGGCAATGGGGCTGGTACAAGTGCAGAATCATTTTGTTGACAGATATATTTTCAGTGAGATTTTAAATTATAGAAAGGATGTAATGTTTCTAATATTTATAGGAATGAGTTTCAGAGTTTTGTTTTGTCATATACCCTTAGTGTTGCAAACATTTTCTGTCTGTTAGCCAAGGTGTCCTTCTAGATAGTCTGGCATTGATAGAGTGCCATAAACATTATTGAAGTTCTAACTTAATGCATCATTAAATTGACCGGAGAAACACTGAAACACTGCTTTCTAAGTGCTTTTGACTAAGGATAACACCTTTTTAAAGGACATTTCTGATGCAACTATACCCCATGAGATAATAAGGAAAGTATTTTCTAACTTTCTTCTAGATGTTTCATAAAACTACAAAGGCATATGCAAATCATCAATATGATGCAGAACAGAAAATCAACTATAGTACTACAGCAGTGATTCTTTTTTTGGTAAGAAAGTGAAAATAAGACTTTCTTGACTCCCTATTGAAATGTACCGAGTGCCAACAAGCTGAAAAAACTCTGAAAATCCTGGAGAAGAGCGAATCTTTAACATCGCTTTCCTCCTTAAAGATATTTTCTGCACGGGACAAACCTACATCCCCAAACTTATATACATCACCTCTGAGATTTACATACCTTGGAGAAGGGAATATTTTAGGAAACGACTATCTTGGATTTAGTGTACATAATGTCATTCTCTTTCTATTCATTCTTTATGTTTTGGGACTCATGCTAGTGGAGCCTGACATTTTAAATGGTTACGGTTTTGACTTTTTCCTTTGGTTTTGGGGTACGATTTATCCTACAAAATCTCATGTTTTGGTAAAAATTCTTATACTTTGGATATCTGGAAAGCTGTAAGCTCTACCTATAAATTGATATCTCCGTATCATTAAGGGGTGACAGAAGATCCAACAAAGCATACTTTGTGATTTCTGAAGTTTGCAGTTTATTTTTTTTTTAATTTGGCATGATGCTATTTGCACCCAAATTTCAGCCTTTCCTATGACATCCATTATAAGTGCATTCAACAAAACACTCGTGTTACATAGAAGACATGTTATTATAGTTCATAAATGCCATGTGTTACTTACTGAGTATGTATCATATTCCTTTTTGTGATCCGAATGCAATATTCAACCACTGTGTAATAACAGAACATTGACAACTTTCAAAAAATTGAATTAAAACCAATGGAAAGTTAAAAAAAATCCATGACAAATAGATATTTTTTAAGATATGGTTCCAAAAACATTTAAATAAGGCCAGGACATAGCATTTCAGAATTGACTAGCTTTGAAGTAAGAATGTTTCTCAGTTCTGTGATTAAGTAAAGAGTAACAGGTGATAAACTACTCTACATGTAGTGTAGTCACGTGATACAGCAAATAAAGCTTTGTCATATCACTGCATGGGGTAAGGTTTAGAGAAGTGAACATTTTCAGAGAGATCATTTTTTGCCTGTCTTAATATACAACTGTTGTTGTGACATGTTCGTGCAACATCATCAGAACACAAAACTGCTGAATTCATTAATATATAGCTCAGTCATTTATCTTCAGCAACTAAATTGATTCCAATGTGAATGTGTGGGACGTTTTAGAAGACTGAGCATGCTGTTTGTTTCATTTCAGCTGTATTTAAGAAAGAAAAGAAGGAAGCAGTATATTTATACTACTGACCAAATTCTGCTTATAAAAGTAAAAGAGGGATTTCATGGCGACCTCATCTGTCCTGCAGTTTGAATACTTCAATATTTTGATGATTGCTGTTTTCAAAAGGCACTTCTTAACATTATATTGAAAGGAAGTAGAGAAGTGTTGTGATAGATGGATTGTTTACAGCAGTACACAAATGTTAGCATTCACAAAAGGTAGTGTCTGGGAATGCCATTGTGATATTAGGTCAGGGTACCTGAGAGTGATATGATAGATTTGTGTGTGAAGAGCTAGCCAGTACGCGTTTCTAATACTGTCCACTTAGTTGAGTTCTTTGAACCATTTGGCAGGCACAGTTGACAATCTTTTATTTGTACCTCTCCAAGGACAGGCATCTACCACTACTGATAGGGAGAGGTACTTCAGTTTGGTTTTCCCTACTATATGAGGTCCATATTATATTACTGGATTTTCTTGCACTGTAATCTAAATCATGTTAGTGATCATTATGTTTCCGAATCAGGTTTTTGGTTACAACAGAAGCAGTAAAATGTTATCAACAATTTAAAAACATGTACTTGTGGGGCCCAAAGAGATTCTTAAGATTCTGGTATCTAAACCTCCTAGCACATTTTTGCATTGTCGATGGTTCTGTGTCCTGAATCTTTACAGGTATGAACATTCTCAAAGAAACAGAAAATACTAATAGGGATTTCTATTCATAAAGATGTATCTTCCAGTATCTCATATAGTTTTGCACCCATTAGCTTGAAGAGCTTCTATGGTGAAATCATGGAAAAGGTGCTGACTGAGTAAAATACTGAAAGTCTGATCCTACTTGCGCTCCTTCAGTGAGTTTTTTTTAATAAGCTGTCTACGTTGGAGGATTTCCAAGATGGCTGCACACTGAATAACAGATTAATTTCAGTTCTCCCAGTGTGAAAACAGAAACTCGGAAAGGAGGGCCAGTAAATTTGTCTTTTTAAATAAATTTCAGCTGCTGGCTGGGCTGCCTAGATGCCATCAAAGAAGAAATTTAGAGAACCTGAAAGAAAATCAATCACAAAAGGTGAGGAGAAAACAACGTCTGGAAAGAATCCTGGAGCTATTCAGCAACGAGCAGTTCAAGCTCCAGCTTTGGTGCAAGACACGACTCCTACTAGAGGAAAAAAGTTAAATGTGGTCAGACCTGATTAAAATAAACAAAACACTGAAGGACTGTATCAACTCAAATAGCAAAAGGCTGAGAAAATGGAAGAAGCTTTAAACAGATATTCAGATGACCTGATAAAACTGCAAAAATCAGAAAAGGATGGATGAGTATGAGACTGGTCAAGAATAAATGTTTCAAAAATTGGTATAATTAGAGAACAGAACATGTAGGGAAAACCTGAGATTTTCTGCTGTTCCAGAGAACATGTCTTCAAAACCCCCTATCAGTCACTTATTGCCAAAGGAGTACGAGTTAGTTAGCTAGTTATGCAGAAGGGATAGGAGTTAGTTTTTCTTATTCACTGATGAACTACAAAATTGCTATGTTGTCTGATTGAATGGAGAGGTAACCTTGCGGATACCACTCTTGCAAAGTTTGGAAAGAAAGGAGGACTGCTGTAATTTCTAGGTCACTGATGTGAAATTCAAATTCCTGAATGGGTCAAAGTCCTCACATCTGGTGTTTCTGACAACCTCTTCACCAAATCAGGGAGAAAGCCTCCATTTTGAGTGTAGTCTTAGGAGGAGGGACTATTAAGTATTTTCTGTTTAAAGAGATTGGTTAATGCTATCCCGAATATGGATGTCCCTTGCATGATGTTTAAATATTTACTGAATACATTTTATAGGTCTTTGAGTCTTAAGACCACTATATCTTGTGGAACTACGTTAGCACCATCATGTGACATAATTAAAATTGAGTTTGCCATGAGTTCCAGAGCGTTGAGGCATAGATTAGATGATGGAAGCTCTTGTAGAAGAAGATCATTGGAAAGGATGACCAAGATTCTTCCTAAGGAAAAACGCAGAATGTATTTTCGTATATGTTGGTATTCAAGGAGCAACCAGTGAAAGTCATGAACTGGATTGAAATTAGGTGAGACTTTTCAAAATTCTCAGTGATCTTTAATCAGTGAAGAGCATGGAAAAGAGAGTCCTCTGTTATCTGAGACTGTCTTGGCTGTCAGCAACTGAGAACAGAACAATTTTGTCCTTTGCTGATGCAGGTTTGCAGCTACTAACAAAATGTATTTTGTAAACATTCATCGGGTGAAGATGAGGCTGAAATGTATATTCATGAAGTAGTAATGACTGGCTTCTACCTGAAATTATGTAAATCTTCTTTACTGCTTCCTGAGTTCATATGCAGGTACATATCATGAAGATTTAAAAAGGACATCTTTTCTAATTTGCATTAGATGAGGTGACTTAAGGTCACCATGCAAAAGGACCTCCTTGGAGCAAAAGTCTTTAGGCTGCTGGAATCTAGTATATGCCTTATGTCTCACGTCTGCTTCAGAAAAATCAGGAATAATACTGAATCCATATTGGTGCTAAAGTACCTGTTAGATGACCATTTTTGCAAGAAGCTTCTGCACCCTTTTCCTTGCTGCCTCTTTTTGTCAAGTTGGCACATCTGACAAAGAATAGGACAGGACTAGAGAGGGAGAAAGAATTTTAAATGATAACTTTTGGCATCTCCTTTCCTTTTCCATGCATTGCTATTAACTTTGAACCAAGTTGACACATTCATGGAAGCTCTTCCCTGACTACTTCTATTCAGGTTTGGTTTGAAGAGGAGCCAGGATTCCTTCTGGTTGCCCTGACACCACACAAGGCCTCCCTAAAAAAATACTAAGAACCTCAGTCTTTGGGCCAGCATCCATGCTGAGATCCGAGAGAGGTAAACCACTGAGTCCCGGGAAACTCCTTCTGCTGGAGCTGCATGTTTCTGTGGAACCAGAGACTTCAATGACTTTTCTGCTTCCTTGTAAAGAAACACTGTGAAAGGTGAAATGCCACACCTGCAGCAGAAAATTCTCCTTTTTATTCACTGTGCCAGTTCCTACTGCTCTGAAAGACATTCTCAATTGAATCATATACCACTTGGAGAATATGGTTGTAACAGTGGAAGTTATGGAGACCTGTGTCTTTAATAATCTCTAAAGTCACTGTTGGACATCTTCTCTATAGATTGCTGTACATCATATTTAGTGGTTCCAACTGAATGTACAGGATTTGTGTCTAACAGTTTAATGCCCTCATAGATAACATGGAAGATACAAACATACGCATTCTCTGTGTCCCAGGCAGGTATGTTCCTAGCCTTAAGCAGCATTCTATCATCACCCAGAATTATGCCTCAATATAAACACAAATGATTGACTTTAACAATTGGCTTAGTTTCTGTTGTCATTCCAAGGGGATCTAGTTCCTGATAGCCTGGGAAGACATGATCGACACACCACAATGCTTTTCCAGAGATGGCCTGCATCTGTATCCCTTGGGTTTCAAGCTTCTAGCAAAGGCTCTTGCCTCCCTCATAGTGCCTTTTTTAGGCAATACCATGAGGTGAAAACCACCAACATGAACATTTCATGAAAATGCAATTTAAAGGTTATGCTGCTAAATGCTAGGAGTCTAAACATGAAACTGCACTCATTGCAACTATTCTTAACTCTGGAAGATGCTGACATTTGTGCAGTCACAAACTTGGTTCAAAGCTGTGGAGAGCACACCAGCCATACCAGGTTACTCATCCTATCATACATTCAGACCCCAAACCATGGGCAGCAAAACAAAAGGATGTGGAGTTGCAATATATATTAAAGACATACACACCTCCAGGCTGGTCAAACAGTGTGACGCACAGGAGACACTCCAGGTGCAGTTAACCACTGATAAGACCCCTATTCAAATCATAGCTAGATAGAAGTTCCCAACTTTGACTCAAGTTGCCCACTCCACCTATCTGGATCTCTTCGAATCTATCAAGATTCAACCCTTTACCCTGATCCTAGGTGACTTTAACTATCCAACCATAGATTGGAGGAACTACTCATATCAAAACACCAGTGCCCAGAGATTCCTTGATTTCGTCAATACAAATGCCTTGGACCAGCTGGTCAACACCCCCACAAGAGGTGATAATATCTTGGACTTGGTATTAACCAACATGAGTAAGCACTGCAGCATCCCTACAATGTCATCCTCCTTGGTAAGATCCAACCACAAAGAGTTCACTTTCGAAGTCACAATCTCCCCCGAACCCCACCCCCAGCTAGGGACAAACAAAAAATACTTTTCCAAAGCTGATTACAACTGCCTGAGGGTAGGTATAAACAGTTTTACAGCCCCTTCCCCCTCCATAGGAATTGGCACATATATCTAAACCTACATCAAAGTACTGTATGAGCATTTATATAGCTGCATGGAATCAGGAATACCCAACAGGAAAAATCCTCCTCCTCAAGGAAGTGTAAACCTGTATGGTGGACATCTGCAATAAATAAACTCTATAATAAAAGGAAACAAATTGCTGTCCAGGACCAAGAAGGAACAGGTACCCAATTAGAAGCAATATTTTCTTAGCCAGAACAAGCAAATAAGAGCACTAGTGAAATCCTCCAAAGCAAACGTCTAGCCCCAACTGGCGACATCTACTAAAGACAATCATAAGGCCTTCTTCACATATGTCCACAATCTCAAAGGAAGCACTCACATCTGCTCAGAACTGGTGGTCAAGGACAAGACATACACAAACGCCGTGGATATAGCCAACCTGCTGACAGGTTCAGTGAAAATGTGACCCCTCTGTCCCCCAATCAGTAAATCAGGACTTCCGCAGCACCTGACCCCTCCCCTTATCTCTAGGGAACAAGTCATCACTGCCCTCTCAAAAGCAAAAAATACAGCCTCCATGGCACCTGATAAAATCCCAGGTTACATCCTACATGAACTCAGGCAAGAAATTGCAGCACCATTAGGCACTCTATTCAACCAAAGCCGGAGTACTAGCTTCATCCCAGCTGAGTGGAGGACTGCCACTGTCATCCCTTTGCACAAAGGTGGAGCATCCACCAATCCAGGAAATTATAGACCCATCAGCCTAACTAGCCTGATCTGCAAGGCCATGGAATGGATTACCATGGACCTCATTAACACGGACATTGGCACCCTCCAAACACTCAATCCCACACAGTTTGGTTTCATAAAGGGGGGGGGGGGTCATGCCTGTTAAATTTGGTTGACTTTTTTGAGACAGTCACCAAAAGCATGGACAAGGGGAAGATGGTGCACACCACTTACCTTGACCAGGCCAAAGCCTTCGATACTATTCCCCACTCGGGTATAATAGATAAACTCTCTCAACTAGGCATCAATCTCTATGTTACCAGATGGGTAACAAACTGGCTCACTGATAGAACCCCCTTATCAAAATAGGAGAAGCCACCTCAAGCAGTAGACCCATAACAAGTGATGTATACTTTTCTGAGGTACAGGCCAAAACCAGTGGGCTATGGCTGACCAAGTTTGCAGATGACTGCAAGCTGGGTGCTGTCATCAGTTCCACTACTGATGTGGGTATCCTCTAAGAGGGTTTCACCCAAACAAATGACTGGTGCCAGAAACATGGCCTCAAACTGAATGCCAAAAAATGCATCATCTTCCCCTTTGAGGAGAGTGATGTCCCCACAAATTATCACATTAATAACAAGATCCTAAGCATGCAATCAGTTGTGAGGGACTTGGGGAACCAGGTTGATAGCAAACTGACTTTTGACCACCATGTTGCCTCCATTGTACGGAAAGCTTTCTACATGGCCCATCTCATTAGTAAGGGTATCTCATCCAGGGACAAGGAGGTCATAACATCCCTGTACTCTTCCCTTATAAGACCCATGCCCCTTTCAGTATGTACCTCACAAAGCACATGCAGCAGCTGGAGAGACCACAGAGGTTCCTCACCAGAAGAATCCAGGCCCTCAAACATCTACCCTACACATATAGGCTAAAACCCCTGTCCCTCTATTCAGTCTTATATAGACTTCTCAGAGGTGACCTCTGTCTGGCATACAAAGCAATCTCAGACCCTGCCTTGATGGGACTGCTGCATATCCACAAATCAAGCTCCACTCAAGTAACCCACATGCATGACATCAACCTGGTCTGTGACATCAATAGGACTTGTTGGTGGGACAGATTTGTGTGCCCTAGACTCCCCCTTCTGTGAAATGGACTCCCTCTCCATGTCAAGCAGAGTACCTCATTATCCCTTTTTAAGTGCAAAATACACCACTAGGATTCCACCTGTGTCCCTGCTAGACAGGGGGATTGGGTGCTGACTTGTCAGAACATGGGCTAACTTTTTAGCTAGGCTTGTAATGGCCTCAGGGCCAATAGCCTAGTAACTTTCTATGATCTATGATCCTTTCCCAGTCTATCCAGAGCCCAAGTCTTGAGGGATGGAGAGCTGGAGACAGAAGAACAGGATACAGTTAAGGGCCACGTCCGAGGAGGTGATACCCAGTTTTGGAGTCTCTGTCTACAGTGAATGCTCCTAATGAGGATAGAATATCCAGTTTACTTTCCTAGGTGGTGGGGCCACAATATACGAGTGATTGCATAATTAATATGTCCAAACTAGTACAGAGGCAGGACTATCCAGGATGAATGGTCTGTTGTCCTTCAAGCCTTTTGTGGTCTTCTTTTGGCCAGTGAAACAGAGGTAGTTGTCCATACTCCACTTTCTTCCATGATGCTGAGGACCTACCCAAACTTTTGATCTGGGAGTGAGCTTCCATATGTTCTTGTCAGCTTGCAGGTGTTCAGGATGCCTTGTTTCCTATAGTTTTTTGTAGGCATCTTAACTATACTGAATCCCTTTTTAATTGTTGGTCAGGAGGAGTGAGATAAGGTACTTTTGATGTTGACTGGGTCAGTTAGAATCTCAGAAGGGAAGGGGATAGGACTGCTTAGAGCAAGAGGCCCTGGGACTGCAAAAAGAGGGCAGAGCTATTCAATAGACTTTATTTGGCATAACATAGCCTGGCTTGCATTAAGCCTGATTTTCTGAAATATAGTGCTGGTGGGAGGTTGCATCTTGCATAGAAGCATAGGACTTCAAGAATATCATGGACAGCAGTAAAACAGATGCCTTTTCAGTTGATGTAATTTGAGCCAATGTCTTGTAAACTAATGTCAGATAGGCTGAAGTCAGGGTGGGGGTGGGGGGCGGTTGTCAGGTAGGTTAATGTCAATGGGGATGGCTGGCAACAGATGGATGATAAATGATCTCTGCCACTTCCAAATGCACTGGCATCAATCTGGCCAGCACCTATGGGACTAATGCCTGTATAGAGCTTTCTGGTATGACTGAGACCAGAGTTTGATACCTGCTTAAGAACTGTGCATCCTGGTTTTAATGTCTGCAGTCAGCCTTTCATTTTCAGAGCGACTCAGATCTATCATTTAGGTGAAAGTGATGCCTAAATGAACACTGCAGTATGCTGATGTGCCACGGCAGAGATGAACCAAGGTGAAAAATAGGCTCAGGTCTGCCACGAAGAGCTTCAGAAACTGGTGCAGGAGGCTTGATGACAACAACAACAGACTAAAAGTGGGGAGCCTAGTTTTGGATTCTGCCTTTTGTACCATAATTTTCTGTAATCATTCAAAATTTCATCTGAGGATTGTGCTGGTCTGTGAAGCATCTTGTGTGCTCAAAAGAAGTCTGATCTTCCTTATGATAACCTTTAGAATGAGGAGGAAGGTTTAGCAGAAGAAGAAGAGGAAGAAAGTTTTTGCTCTTGTCTCTACAGCTGTGCGTCATCACATAAATGTGCAGGCCCTTTCTTCTGAGCCTTTATGTGTTATCACTAAAGTCCTTTACAATGAACACTCTTTGGTGTCACAAGAGGTGCCCATATTAAACGATTAGTTTATATTTCTGAGGAATTTATTTGTTATGATGGCACTTGTTTAAAGAATCATGACTTTAAAAAGGATGATGGCCCATGTGAAATACAGCCTGACTAAAAAAGAAAAAGACACTAATAAAGAAGGAGAAAAATACAGCAAATTAGAACATTATGAATACAAAAGAAAAGGCAATCTGAAGGTTAGTGTAATGAAGAGGAAGTCAAAATGTACTTAATTTAGTATTTTCAATGTAGAATCAGCTTCTGATAATGCTGAGAGCAAGCCATTTTGCATTGAGAAAGAAACGGAGTGTTCTTCTCATGTACTAGATGGGCCTTAGCAGCCAGGGAGAAGCCCGTGTGCCATGCCATCCTAATGCTTGCTGTGCCAGTCTTATCTGTTCCTGCAGCTAAGCTTTGCATTGTCAGAGTTTAACTTTTAACATCAGCAAATGTTCTTTTCTTCATTTTAACCATACATTCAGTTATACGTCTAGATAAACATCATTTCCCATTGAAAATGATGTTAAAATCCCAGGTAGTGCTGTAGAGCAAGATTACAGATTTTGTAGGATCATGGGAGTTATAAGGCAATTTCTGCTTTGTCAATATGCACCCTATGCCTCGCCTCCCTTTTTTAAGGATGGACAAGCCAGTCATAAAAGGAGTTAATTTGTGAATATGTATTTGGTTGTTAAGCTGTTTTTTAAAGACAGACGTATCACACTGCTTAATTTGGAGAGGGAGTTTGTTCCAGAGAAGGGGCAGGTGCTGCATGACAAATCTACCCCTCTTCCTAGTCTTATTTATTTATTGTAGTAGTCTTAGGACTCTGGTCCTAGAATTAGCTGGACCAGAGATCAGAGAGGCACAAGTCACCTCTAAGGTGTCTATATGAAACTGACTACAGGAACAAAGCCTCCAGTCTTTCCTGACAGTTAAAGGCTTTTAAGCCCCTGATCGTTTTTAGTTACAAACCCCTGGGGTCTCTCCAGTTACTTGATATGCTTAATAAGGTACATTCCAAAGAAAGTGGTGTACTCAGTGATGGGTCTAATTAGTGTGTACTCGGAGGTGAGGATTTTTTAGATCTGGAAGACAGACCTTTAGCTATGAGCTGTACTAGATAAAAGGATTTCCTAACTATTGTTGTAATGTGATGGTCAAACATAAGGGAGATGTTTCACTGCATTTATGTACTGTTTTATACTGTTTTAACATTACTTAACTGTAAACTGTTTTTTCATACTGAGAGTTGTATTTTCTGTTTGTGAGTGCTCTATCCGAGCCTTTCTGTGCATTTTTGGTAATTATCTGTTTACAGTTAAAAGCATTCTCTAGACTCTGCTCCTTGATCTGTTTAAAACGTTCATTTATTGGCTACAGCTAGGAACTGTACTTGGTGGCTTTGCAGTTACCCGTCCATACTGTATATTTGATCTGTGACACTCCTCCGAGTCTAGTGTTATTTGTTCACTCAATCTAATAGAGAACATTTGTGAAGGCCAACCCACTCAGATTCTTAACGTTGAATTAACTTCTGTTCCAGCTTTCTCCATTTCCACTTTACTGAAAAAAAATTCTAAGCTTGCCCCCCCCCCCCCATTTCCTGTGGCAGGTCTTGTCCAGATACAGATTTGCTGTGTCTAGGACTGTTTGTGAGCTCCTAAGCCCCCCCCCCCACTAAACTGGGGTTAAACTATTCCTGGCGCCATAAAGTCTGTTCTTCAAAATTTCCCTTGCAACTAGCCAGCTTTTTAGTTTTAGCACTCATATCTGTTTCTTTGAGCTTAGCACTTGTTCAGAACTCATTGTAAGCACTTAATAAGTTACAAATTACTACAGCACTCAACTTTCCTCACTTGCCTAGTGGAAAACAGTTTTTAGTACTTAATAAATAAGCACTTATTCAGGCATGTCTAAAGGTCAGCTCCCTGTGTTTTCGCCTGTCTACCTGATGAATTTGGGCGTCTTGGGACGATGCAGCAATTGCCTCATGTACACAGACAACCCTCTCCTCCTACCACCCAACACTACGACCTGTGAGAGATGCACTTATACAGCCAAACTGCAAGCAAAGCTCTCTTCACCAAAGACTGGCCTAGACAGTCAAGAGGAGAAGGTAAACACTTGCACCACACCACACTCATCACATAGTCCCTCAAAACCTACACCACCAAAACACACACAGAAGCACAAAACACACACCTACATTCATGGAGGCTCTCAGTACAAATCTGCCCAAACAACAGAGACCTCAAAAGCAGAAATGCAAGGAACCTCCACCCCTCAACACAACCTAAATGACACATAGCCCACATACTCAGTGTGCCACTCAACTACAGCCCATAAGGCATAACGTACCCAACACTAGTCATAGGTGACTCTATAGTCAGGCACACTGATGTTCCACTTACCAGGCTAAAGAAGGAAAACGTTACTGTCAGCTGCCTGTCAGGTGCCAGGATCTGCCACATAATGCACACACTCAGGTCACTCCACAACAAGTACAAATATGACTCTGTCATTGTCCATGTTGGTGTGAATGACTTGAGCCATACCTTCCTGGACTACATGAAAAGAGACATGGAGGAGCTCTCTGATCTTGTAGCCCAGGCAGGTATGACCCTAACCCTGAGTAGCATCCTGCCATCACCCAGAATGATACCACATTACAAGGACAAAATGACTGACATTAACAATTGGCTAAGCTTCTGGTGTCATTCTAAGGGAATCCAGTATCTGTCTGCCTGAGATGACATGATCGACAGACCACGCTGCTTTGCCAGAGATAGCCTGCACCTGTTGCCCTTGGGATTCCGGATACTGGCAAAGGCTCTTGCCACCCCTATAGTGCCTTTTTTAGGCAAGGTTCAAATGACAAATTCACCACCATAACAGGTACAAGCAAGCAAAATCTGAGGGTAATGCTACTCAATGCTACAAGTCTAAACCTCAAAATGCACTCACTCGAGACACTCCTTAAAATGGAGAACATTAACATCTGTGCAGTGAGAGACCTGGTTCAAAGCTTCAGAGAGCACCCCTGCATTACCAGGCTATAATTCATACCACACCTTTTGGCCACCAAACCCGGACCGAAACACTAAAGGTGGAGGCGTGTCCATATTCATTAAGGATATCCACACCTCCAAGCTAGTTGCTCAGCATAATGCATCCGAGATTATCCAAGTTCAGCTAACTCTGGGCAAAACCGCAATCCAGATTGTAGCTTGCTACAGACCCCCCCACCATGCCCCAGGATTCCTACTCCTCTTTTCTTGATACATTGGAAAATATTAAGGTACAACCCAAAACTCTAATCATGGGTGATTTCAACTACCCTACCATTAACTAGGAAAACTACTCATGTACCAACTCTTTTGCTCAATGTTTTCTGGAAATTAACAATTCCAATGCCTTGGATCAACTTATCCACACCCCCACCAGGGACAACAATATCCTAGACCTGGTCATCACCAACATGGGTGACCGGTGTTCCACACCAGAGGTCAGCTGCTTGTTGGTCAGATCCAACCACAAGCTAATCACCCTAGACATCCACATCCCGCTCACACCCCCCATTAGGAAAACAACTGTAAAAAATTTCTCCAAAGCCAACTTCATGCTTCTTAAGACAGAAGTGGAAAACCTCATGACACCCATGCAGATGGACAATAGAGGTATGACTGAATCCTACACAAATGCACTTTATAAGCAATTACACGAGTGCATGGATCATGCTATCCCTAACAGAACCAAGATGCTATCCTCCAAAAAAAGGAAGCCAATCTGGTGGTTTTCTGCCATAAACAAACTCTACAACAGAAGAAAGAAACTGTTGCAAAAAAGAGTAAAATCCCATGATTGGAGGAACTCCCTGGTCAGCCTCAGTAAGAAGTTGAGATCCCTCATAAAATCCTCCAAAGCTAGTTATGAAAACACAATTGCCACTGATTCTAAAGACAACCATAAAGCATTCTATAGCTATGTCAAGAATCTCAATGGCAACACTCAGATGTGCTCTGAGTTACAGCACAATGACACTAGATATACAGAACCAACTGATATTGCCAACATCCTGGCAGATAGGTTCAGTGCTAACTTTACCCCCCTCTCACCCCCTAAAGGGCCCATCTTTATACCAGAAGAATGCAAAGTTCCTGTAATCATGGCTGCACAGGTAAAAATCTCACTCTCCAAAGCCAAGAACAAAGCATCCATGGGACCTGACAACATACCAGGCTGCCTTCTACATGAACTATAGAATGAACTGGCATCCCACCTAAGTAGCATGTTCAGTCATAGCCTCACCTCAGGCTTTTTGCCCATTGAATGGCACACCACGACAGTTATCCCACTCCACAAAGGAGGGGGGGGGAACAACAGACCCTGGGAAGTACCACCCATTTAGCCTGACGAGCCTCGTCTGCAAGGCCATGGAACGTATCATCATGGAACTCATAAACAAAGACATTGGAGATCTCCAAACTCTGGACCTCACACAGTTTGGGTTTGTAAAAGGCAGATCATGTCTCCTAAACCTTATAGACTTCTTTGAAGTAGTCACCAAAGCCATAGATGAGGGTAAGGTGGTTCACACAGCCTTTCTAGATCTCGCTAAGGCATTCAACACCATCCCCAACTCTGGAATTATAGATAAACTCACTAAACTAGGTATAAATCCCTATGTCACAAGATGGGTTGCCATCTGGGTTACTGACAGAACCCACACTATGAAAGTAGCAGACTCCAAATCAGACTTCAGACCAGTGACAAGTGGAGTTCCACAGGATTCAGTCCGGAGTCCTCTCCTGTTTGGTATCGACTTCTCTGAAGTGCAGGCTGACACAGAAGGTCTTTGGCTAACTAAATTCGCAGATGACTGCAAACTAGGAGCCATAATCGAAACTCCTAATGATGTGGACATCCTACAAAAGGGCCTCACTGAGACAGATACCTGGTGTCAAAGACATGGTCTCAAGCTCAATGCTAAAAAGTGCATTGTCATCCCCTTTGGTAAAAACTCTGTACCCATGAACTACCACATAGGCGGTAGTCTACTTAACACCAAAAGTGTGATAGGAGACCTTGGGACACAGGTGGACAGTAGTCTCTCCTTTGATAATCACATCGCCACAGTGGTCAGGAAATCCTTCTATGTGGCACACCTCATCACAAAAGGTTTCTCATCCAGAAAAAAAGAGGTCATTGTTCCCCTCTACTCATCACTCATTAGACCCATTATAGAGTACAATGTCCCTTTTAGTATGTACCTCACAAGACATCTACAACAACTGGAAAGGCAACAAAAATACCTCACAAAGAGGATTACTGGCCTCAAACAGATGTCTTACGCAGACCGTCTCAAAAAACTCCAGCTTTACTCCATCGCATATCGCCTACTCAGAGGCGATCTCTGCCTAACATACAAAGCTATGTCAAACCCAGAGCTGTTGGACATGCTCCACTTAAAGAAATCCCAATCCCTCCGAGCTACACGCTCTAGAGACCTAAACCTTGTCACCACAATAAACAGAACATGCTGGAGGGATAGATTCCTGTCCCAGAGACTTCCAATACTCTGGAACAGACTACCTATCTATGTCAAACAGAGCTCCTCATTAGCACTCTTCAAGAAAAATCTTGATGATTAGATGAGTAATAGGAAATTCATCCCGGGATCACTTCTGTGGTTCTGCTTGACAGGGGCACATAAAAATAATTTTCTTGGGTGGCAAAAGCCAGGGTACCTTTTTGGCTAGGCTTGTATAGGCCCTAGGGCCAATAGCCTAGTACCTACCTATGAACCTATGTCTGCCCATGTACCAAGGTGTCTCACTGCATTTTCATTTTAAAGTGGTGTATTATCTGTGCTGTAAGTAGGTTTCAGAGATTGCTTACCAAGTACTACAGTTTTCATTTTTTGACATTGAGCATAAGTTCATAGGTAGGTACTAGGCTATCTGCCCAAAGGCATTTATAAGCCTAGTCAGAAGGTGTTGGCTTTCACCGCCCCCTTAGATTAGTTCCCTGTGCCTCTGTCCAGCAGAGCCAATGAAGTGATCCCCGGGTAAACTTTCTGTTTCCCATCCACTCGTCAAGGTTTCTCTTGAAGAGTGCTAGCAAGGAGCTCTGCCTAATGTAGATTGGAATCTTGTTCCAAAGCATGGGAAGTCTCTGGGACAGGAATCTATCCCTCCAGCACGTCCTATTTATTGTTGTGGTGAGGTTTAGATCCCTAGAGTGTGTGGCTCAATGGGATAAGGATTTTTTTAGGTGGAGCATGTCCATCAATTCTGGGTTGGACATGGCCTTGTATGTCAGGCAGAGATCACCTCTGAGCAGGCGGTATGCAACCAAGGCTGGAGTTTCTTCAGTCGAGCTACATAGGGCATCTATTTGAGGCCAGTGATCCTCTTGGTGAGGTACTCATAGGTTCATACTAGGCTATCTGCCCTAGGGCATTTATAAGCCTAGCCAGAATGTGTTTGGCTTTCGCCACCCATTTTAAATTAATTTTGCTATGCCCTTTTTTGAGGTTAGTATACTGTGCCTCTGTCTAACAGTGACACAGAAGTGATACCCGGGGTACACCTACGATCCCCCATCCACTCATCAAGATTCCTCTTGAAGAGAGTCAATGAGGGACTCTGCCTAACCTGGAATGGGATTTTATTCCAGAGTGAAGGGAGCCTCTGGGTTATGAATCTGTCCCTCCAGCATGTCCTATTTATTTCAGTGCTGAGGTTCAAGTCTCTCAAGCATGTAGCTCGATGGGATTTGGATTTTCTGAGGTGCAGCATGTCCATTAATTCCGGGTTGGACATGGCTTTATACGTCAGGCACAGATTGCCTCTGAACAGGTGGTATGCCACTGAGTAGAGCTGGAGTTTCTT
Organism: Protopterus annectens; assembly: GCF_019279795.1. NCBI lineage: Eukaryota > Metazoa > Chordata > Ceratodontiformes > Protopteridae > Protopterus > Protopterus annectens. Next base: position 710,813,326 of record NC_056732.1, on the reverse strand, counting down.
TAACCGGGCAGCATATGGCATCTGTTTGAGCCCTTTGATCCTCTTGGTGAGGTACTTTTGGGGTCTTTCCAGTTGTGCAGGTGTCTGGTAAGGTACATCCCAAAAGGGGCATTGTACTCAATTATGGGCCTGATGAGGGATGAGTAAAGAGGCACGATGACGTGCCCTGATCTGGATGTGAATCCCTTGATGATTAGGTGGGCTATATAAAATGTTTTTCTAACCACTTTGGCCACGTGGTTGTCAAATGAGATATTGCTATCAACTTGGGTCCCCAGGTCCCTAATTACTTCTTCTGTACTTAATGGATTACCACCTATGTGATAATTTGTGGGCACTTTGTTTTTGCCAAAGGGGATGACTATACACTTTTTGGCGTTTAGCTTGAGGCCATGGCTCTGGCACCAGTTGTCTGTTTCTATGAGGCCCTTTTGGAGGATGCTTGTGTCGGCTGGAGAGTCGATTATGGCACCCGGTTTGCAGTCATCTGCAAACTTGGTCAGCCACAGTCCTTCCGTGTTGGCCTGTACCTCCGAGAAGTGTATACGGAACAAGAGAGGTCCCAGGACTGAGCCTTGTGGGATGCCACTTGTAACTGGTTTGGAGTCTGACATGGCTCCAGCAATTCTAACCATGTGGGTTCTGTCCTTGAGCCAGTTTGCAACCCATCTAGTGACATAGGGGTTTATATTTAAGCTGGTGAGCTTATCTATAATGCCCGAGTGGGGTATTGTATCGAAGGCTTTTGCAAGGTCCAGGTAGGCTTTGTGGACCACCTTCCCCTCATCAATGGCCTTGGTGACTGTTTCAAAGAAATCAACCAGGTTTAAGAGGCAAGATCTGCCCTTAACAAAGCCGAACTGGGTAGGATCCAGTGTCTGTACGTCCCCAATATCTTTATTTATGAGGTCCATGATGATCCTTTCCATAGCTTTGCAGACCAAGCTAGTCAGGCTTATGGGGCAATAGTTTCCAGGATCCGTTGAGGCACCACCTTTGTGGAGAGGGACCACAGTTGCTGTACGCAACTCTTTGGGTACATATCCTGTAGTAAGGCTGAGATTGAACAGTAGTTTTATGTTTGGGTTTAGCTCTTCTTGGAGTTCATGTAGGACGCAGCCCAGGACACCGTCTGGTCCCATTGATGCTGTGTTTTTTGCTTTGGAGCGGGCGGCTCTTACCTGAGCATCTGAGATGTCAGGGGGCAGCACTCTGCTGGGATAGATATTTGCCCTTTTGGTGGGGGGGGGGAGTTTGCACTGAACCTGTCAGCTAGGATGTTGGCAATGTCTGCGGGTTCGGTGTATTTTTTGTCATTTTGGACTAATTCTGAGCATATCTGGGAATTACCACCCAGGTTCCTAACATAACTAAAGAAGGCCTTGTGATTATCCTTAGTGTCCTGTGCAATTTTTCTCTCGAAGCTGGCCTTAGATGATTTTATGAGTGCCCATAGTTTTTTGCTAATACTGATCAGAGATGCCTTCCCTTTTTGGAATTTTGCTCTATCATTTAGTAGCTTCCTCCTTCTATTGTATAGTTTGTTTATGGCTGGGGTCTACCAGACAGGACGTCTGCCTTTAGAGGATTGGGTCTTGGTTTTATTTGGGATCGCATGATCCATGCATTCCTGAAGGTGTTCATAGAATGCATTTATAAAGGATTCTGCAGTCTGGGCTGTATTTTCCACAGGCCCGGGGGCTTTGAAGGATTCCACCTCAGTTTTGAGGAGTGTGAAATTTGCTTTAGAGAAGTTTTTCACTGTAGTTTTCTGGGCAGGGGGTGGTGTCAGGATGTGAATATCCAGTGAGATTAGTTTATGGTCTGATCTTACCAGTGAGGGATACACTTTTGGTCTGGAGCATAGAGTCCCCATGTTGGTGATGATCAGGTCCACTCCTGTGGTCTTTCCAGCTGTTGCAGGTGTCTTGTAAGGTACATGCCAAATGCGGCGTTGTACTCTATGATCGGTCTGATGAGTGATGAGTAGAGGGGCACAATGACCTCTTTTGATCTGGATGCAAACCCTTTTGTGATTAGGTGGGCCACATAGAAGAATTTTCTAACCACTTTGGCAATGTGATTATCAAAGGAGAGATTACTATCTACTTGGGTCACCAGATACCTTATTACATTTTCCGTATTTAGGGGACTACCACCTATGTGGTAGTTTGTGGGTACTTTGTTATTTCCAAAGGGAATAACTATGCACTTTTTGGCATTTAGCTTGAGGCCCTGATTTTGACACCAGGTATCCGTCTCAGTGAGACCCTTTTGGAGGATGTCTGTGTCAGCCAGTGAGTCAATTAAAGCCCCTAGTTTGCAATCATTTGCGAACTTGGTCAGCCGTAGTCCTCCTGTGCTTGCCTGTACCTCTGAGAAGTATATGCCGAACAAAAGGGGTCCTAGGACTGAGCCCTGGGGAACGCCACTTGTAACTGGTTTAGGGTCAGACCTAGCTCCCACAACTCTCACCATGTGGGTTCTGTCCGTGAACCAATTGGCAACCCATCTTGTGACATAGGGGTTTATGTTCAGGCTGGTGAGCTTGTCTATAATACCAGAATGGGGAATGGTGTCGAAGGCCTTTGTGAGGTCTAGATAGGCTGTGTGTACCACCTTTCCCTCATCTATAGCCTTGATAACTGTCTCTAAGAAGTCCACCAGGTTTAGGAGTCATGATCTGCCCTTAACAAAGCCGAACTGGGTAGAGTCCAATGTTTGGAGGTTCCCAATGTCTCTGTTAATGAGTTCCATGATGATGCGCTCCATAGCCTTGCAGACCAAGCTAGTCAGGCTTATAGGGCAATAGTTCCCAGGGTCTGTTGTGGCTCCACTTTTGTGGAGCAGAATAATCATTGCTGTGCACCACTCTATGGGTACGTAGTCTGTGGAGAGGCTGAATTTGAACATTGTGTTTAGGTGAGGGGTTAGTTTATCTTTGAGCTTGAGTATGACATAGCCTGGGACACTGTCTGGTCCCACTGATGTTGTGTTTTTGGCTTTGGAGAGGGCTATTTTAACCTGAGTGTCTGTGATTTTAGGAGCTCTACATTTTTTTTGTATGGTTATGGGCCCTTTTGGGGGTGAAAGGGGGGTGAAGTTTGCACTGAACCTGTCTGCCAGGATGTTGGCAATATCAGTTGGTTCAGTATATTTTGTGCCATTCTGCACTAACTCTGAGCAGATCTGAGCATTGCCACTTAGATCCTTGACATACCTAATGAATGCCTTGTGGTTATCTTTGGAGTCCTTGGCAAGTTTCCTTTCAAAGCTCACCTTGGATGATTTCATGAGGGATTGTAGTTTCTTGCTGAAGCATAAGCCCATTTTTAGTACACCCAGCTATTGACAAGTACAAACTCCTGCTGGACTGCATTTATGACAGAGGGAGACTTGATGATGGCTCCTAGCATAAACTCAATCACAAACTTTGTTAACCAGAGATCCTCATTTGATGACTGTAGATTGGAGAAGTAGATACCAAACAGCAGAGGTCCTAGAACTGATCCTGCTGAATTGCACTGGTCACCTTCTTGTTCTCAGAGTCTGCTCCCCGAACCCTCACAGTGTGAATCCTATATCTACGTCAGCTGGCTATCTGTCTAACCACATACTGATCAGTTTGGAGTTCATTCAAATCATTTACTATATTTGCATGTGCTATGGTATCATATGAATTGTCCAATTCACGGTACTCTAAGTGGATAGCTTATCTATGGTTAACAGCTTGAGTAACCCTCTGGAAAATTTTACAAGATTCATTAGACAGGATCTACCCTTGATAAATGCAGACTGCTTGTGATCAAGCCTGATAACACATTTGATACCATAGTTAATTAGGTCTGTTATGCTATATTCCATGACTTTGCATGCAAGACTGGTTAGACTAATGGGTCTGTAATTCCAGGGCTCATAGGTGGAGCCACCTTTGAGGAGTGTCATTATGACATCTGTGCAGAGTGTGATGTAAGTGAATGATGACTACAAGTTGTGTTTCTTAGAGTAATCTCAAATTAGGCTAAGTATTTGTATCTCTCACAAATACACAGTGATGAGTTATGTACAAGATCATTATCTCTGAACATCAGGCAATTCTTACATTGCCTGAGTATACCAAGTACTATATGGCTGGCAGCAGAAGGTGGACTACCCTTCATATCTTCCATTTTGACCAAGGGTGTGAGGTGTGTCAGGAAAGGATAAGAGAATATGCAAATGATTCTGCTTACTGGTTAAAATATTTGATTATATAAATAAATAAATAAATAAAAACAGTAGATAAAGTTGTTTGCTCTAGACAGGCAATGTGATCGACATCAAATGTGCAACTGTGCTCCACTGCTTAATGTTGCAATGAATACAGCTTTTACAGGGATGTGGAGTTGATCAGAGTTGGCAGTATTTGCTCATAATATCTCAGCCGTAGTTTAAAAGGTTAGAGTGTGGTTCATTTGATAATGAAGGGCATTATTAGCAGTCCTAGGACAGTCAGGTAGCTACTATTTACTTCATTTTGTAGTCCAATTACAGATTACAGTGCAGTGCTCTGTTCATATTACACCAAAAGTAATATTAAACATGACAATGTACAACATTATTAGAGATCATTCTCTGTATTCTGTCTTATACGGATTCTTCAGAGGTGACTTAAGTTTGGCTTAGGGGTCTATCAATGTTCCTTTACTATTTTAATATCTCTGTGCAATCTGCTTAGTGCACAATAGAAATATTGGATGGGCTTGTCTTAGTTTTACAGTGGAAGTTAAAACTGTGATGAAGGATAGAACTGTTTGTTAGGGCTTTTTTGCTGTGAAACATTTTACTTAGATAAAAAGTGTAATTTTTTAATTCACTTATTATATCAATATGTGTTTATTTGGCTGATGAAACATTCAAATAAGATCAAATGACATGCAAGCTTCCAAATAATCATCAGACTGCAAGCTTGTTAAGAAGACCTATGAAATTATGGCATACGATATATGGGGCAAGAATGTTGTCTTTAAAGTGAAATTATTGTTTGGGAAAGAAAGATGGAAGTACTTTCAGACATATGTTCATACAAAAAAATCTCCATTGTGTAGTTGCTGATATTTTTTAATGGGAATAGGACTGTTTTTTGTTCTTCCTGCAGATGAGATTCTAATATTATATACCATGTGCCTCCAGATGCTTTTGTAATTAAACAAATCAATTTATGTGTATTATTGTAGTCCATAGGTAGCACATAAGACAAATAGAGAACTTTTGAGATGATAGCTACTGTGAAGGATTTAAACATTTTATCTGACAATTTTATGTATTTTATAAATGATGCATATATACAATTATTGATTGCAGCAATGAGAACAAAATCTATAATAAGCAACTATATGTTAGTTTATATCTTTCAGGTCAAACATCATTGAGGAACACTGATTTCTGAATTTCTGGATCATAAACTATACCATCAGCCATCTGTCAAAATTGTACTTAAATGTGACTAGATTTTTAGATTTCCTAATTGTGGTTGGGACCTTGTTCCATAATGCAGGTGCTCTTATTGTTAAGTGTGAGTTTTTTAAATTTGTTCTGAATCTTGGTATGTTAAATTTCAGGTGACTGCTCTTACATTTGGTTTTACTGTGACATTTCCAATATTGATAATGGTTTGCAAATAATTATCATTAAATACTTAGTGTGTAAATATGACTTTACCTCTTATATATTTGTAATTCAGGGTGTACAAGTTATCTACATTTTTCTGTATGTCAGTTTTTTAGTACATTTTCTTTGTATTGCTGCTTTTTAAAGTACATTTATTGAAACATTTTAAAGCAGTAATAAGTAAAATAAACATTAACACAAGTGGAAATAAGAATACACTAAACCAAGCAACTAATTTTAATTCGGCTGTTAACATACTATAGCCTAAGCCAAAAGCTATCACAGCTTTTTAAATGATATACAATAAGTACAATACAATGCAAGGGAATAACGTAGCTAGCCTACAGATATACAACACTTCAACAATGTTAAAAGTACCATGTACCCTGGTAAAAAAGAATATAGAGAAGAATAAATAGAAGAAAAGAAGTAATTTATAATAAATTATAACATAGAAATAAATAAATAATTACAACTGAGCTTAATGTTAAAAAGGTATACAACTCAATATGTTATATATTAATGTAGGTACTACTTATGAGGGACCTAGTATGGTTAAGTTAAAATATTCAACAATGTCTTCAAATTGCTTAAATTGTTATTGTAATTTTTGTTTGTGCTTGCCCATTAGTTTATGGAGAACTTCATAGCTTTAAGATATGTATTTGCCATATTTGTAAAATCCATCCAATTTAGACACTGTAAATTAAGCCACTTTCTGGTAATTTATAATTTAAATAGAAAAGATCAACAAATCAGAATAAATATGCCCCTGGATTCACTAAACTCCATGCAGGAATAGTGCTATTCCTGCATGGAGTGCATCATGGCCATGTAGAACAGCAGCGCGCATTGCATATTAATGAATATGCACTGCTGTATTCTCCACATGGACATGGGCTGTGTACAAGTGCAGGGGGTGTGTGAGAGCATTGCTCACACAGTACACACACACCCTGTACTCTAGAATTGCCATACAGCAATTCTAAAGCAACTAACAGTGTCCGCGAACACTGTTATCATAAGATAGTGTCCATGGACAAAATACAGAAGCACAGCCCCCCACAACATAGCTCTCAACTGGCCAGATGTTTGCAGAATGTCCAGAGTTTTCCCTTATATTTTTAGCCTTTCTTTTTTCATAAAATTTCCTTTTGTCTGGCAAATCATTGTGATGATCTAAGGACTGAAGTCACTAAATAGTGTCATACATTTGGGTTGCATAATTTATATCCTTCAAAAAATGTCTGCTAACATGAATTGATTTATTCTAGCAGCTTTCTAAGTTTATAAGAGTAATGTTATACGTTCTTTTTTTCATCGCCAATAAAGTTTAAGCATAGCTGACCGGGTGTGCGCGCCATGCAGCTATGCATAGCAAAGCTTAAACATTTGAAAGAGCTAAATAGAACCATACAGCCAAAATAGTCAAAGTGAAATAGAAGTCAAACACACTTCAAAAGCTAATAATTCAAAGGAAGCAGGATCCAAAACGAAGTTCCACAGCAAACTTTATTGATTTTGAGTGCTTTTGTCGGCTTTAAGCCTCAGACTTCATCAGAAGCACCCGGAATACAATGTAACACTCTTAAATATCTACTCAATACAATCACATGATTTTAAAACCACACCCCCCATTAATTAACACAATTAATTCATGAAAAACACCAGTTCATTGATGAAAGTACTATTTGTTCCTAAAGGAACATTACCTAAAATCAAATGTGCAAAACTTTTGCAGTTGGTATTTTTTCATAAAGTGCAAATGCAATACTTTTTGTTGTTAAAAAGTAAATACTATTGATGGTATATAAAATTCATAATCATTACTATAATGCCCAATGTTCATGATGCTCCTAATAGCTTATAAACCTTTTTTCACATATGGAATTCAGATTTAAGTTTTAAATAACTATTAATAGACAAGGTCTCATTGAGTGAAATAGCATAGTAGTTGGAACTTCTGCCGAGCATGCAGCCATTCATGGTTCGAGCCCCAATGCAGGCCATTCATTTTATTTGTAAAAACAGCACTAAAAGTATATTTTCCTAGAAATAGGTAGTGAATAATATATATTTGTTAACTAGGGTAATGTAGCAGGTCCAAATGTGAGGTGTCAGTGTAGTGCAGATGTGAAACCCCCATGTAAACACAAGTGTCCCATACAGTATAGCCACAAAAGAATGTAATGGAAGCACATAAAATGATAATAATAATAATAATTATTAATAATAATACTGATAATAATGATAGTCCATAAAATGAAAGCTGAACAATGCTAAATTGTGCTCAGCTGTCCTTAGCTGGAGTAAGCATTGCTTAAAGTTCTATGCTTAGCAATAATCAGCGTAGCTAAGTGGATTTGCGCACTGATAAGCAATGTTTAGCATCTACCCCTTTAAGCAATGCTTATTTCTGCTAAGTGGGTTTGCCCATTGTTTAGCTTAGCTTGGCATATTCAAAACCATCCAATCATGGCAAAGGGCAGGAAATCAGCCCTATTTAAACTTTGCAGGTGTGAATACAGCTGACAATCAGTTGTAGCTCCCATTGCAGGCACTATGGCTGGTGTTGGTGAAGGTGTGCACTTTCAGGCGCAGTGCTGGGGCATTCAGGAGTCCAGGGGCATGGTTGGACTCCTACTAGAAAACCATGATGGAAGACTGCTGCAGGACCAGTACCAGGGCTCTCAATACAAAGCGGAGGCTTGAGACTATCGCATGTGACCTCACCAGTGCCACTAGCATCCCTCGGACTGCTGAGCAGGTCCAGCACCACTTTGCTGACTTGAAACTTAGGAAGAGGGAACTCTTGGAGAGGTGGGTCCAAGATGCACTGGTGGGGAATGTCCCAACTGTGTGTAGGTATCAGTATCAATAAGTGTTTAGAAAGTCCAGCCTGTGCATGTGATGGATAGTTATGCATAAATGTTTCTCTATCTCCTGTACAGCTGCAGATGAGAGGGCCACAAACATGGACACTCATGCCAGCAGGCTGCTAAGGCTGCGTTGCGAGGCTGGTGAGTACAAAACTACTTTGTAGTATTCACTGCAAATATATAGAAAGGAGTAGAATTTCACCTGTCAGTATTTAAAAATGGGTATGGTTTGTACTGAATAAATGAGACATTAGCAGGGTAATAGTGGTGTACAGGGTGTATATATATATATATATATATATATATATATATATATATATATATATATTTATATATATATATATATATATATATATATATATATATATATATATATATATATATACACATACATATCAATAAAAGTGTCAGTATCTGTTAATAAAAGTCAAAACCCCAGACTGGTTGTGTTTACTTCGGTATGTGGTGGTATGAATTGAAATGTGTACAGTTTCTGCACAGCAGCTATAGCTCTGAAAGCATTAAATAATCAAGGCTCATCTGACAAAGATTGTGGAGTTATAAAACAGGAGAGTAACTATATGAAATGTTCCATGCACCAAGATCTGATACCTGAATAGTAATATTGTGTTAACTAGTGGTTTCCAGACTGTGCTATGTCAAAGTATGAATATACAGTATAAGTAGTATCTGCCATGCAGGAATGTCAGAATCACAAGGTCAGATTATACAACCAAGAGAGTATTAGGCAGAAACCAATCAAATGAGGCACAGAAGTTTCACAGTAGCTCATTCTGATGAAACACAAACTTTGTTCTATTTTATGCACAAACAGGCACGGTTCAAATCCCGGGAATGGTAGTAAGCTGTATGCATATTTTCACTCAGGAATATGTGTAGAAACAGTCAGGTAGTGTTAACAGAAATTTCCTCCACATGTTTGCCAGGTAAGAAAAGGTATAAATTAGCTGTAAGAAGGCTGTAATTATACACTGTGTACGACACCCACTGTCCAACCCTAAGGCTGCAAATAACAGCAAGATAAGTACATAAATCAAGTAGTCTCCTCCAAGAAATGTCCCTCAAGTGTCACGGTGTCACAGCTAGTGGTCACTGCCGCCCACACTCAGGGTGACTGATATAAATCATGGCAGAGTATGGCAGTAGCACACACACACATACACACAGTATGAATGCAAATATGTGACCCTGACAATGTGAATATGTGTAGAAACATTCAGGTAGTGTTAACAGACATTTCCTCCACAGGTCTGCCAGGTAAGAAAAGGTATAAATTAGCCATAAGAAGGGTGTACTTAAACACTGTGTACAACACCCAATATCCAACCCCCAAGGCTGCAAATGACAGCAAGATAAGTACATACACCAAGTAGTATCCTCTAAGAAATGTTCCTCAAGTGTCATGCTATCACGGCTAGTGGTCACTGCCGCCCACACTCAGGGTGACCGATATAGATCATGGCAGAGTATGGCAGTAACACACACACACACACACACACACACACACACACACACACACACACACACATACTATGAGTGCACATATGTAACCCTGACAATGTGAACATGGATAGAAACAGTCAGGTAGTGTTAACAGAAATTTCCTTCACAGGTCTGCCAGGTAAGAAAAGGTATAAAGTAGCTGTAAGAAGGCTGTAATTATACACTGCGTACAAACATACCACTGCCCAACCCAAGGCCATAGGGTGATGTAAAGTGAGTTAATACCTGGAGAGTAATGATTAGAGCAGTAATTATTAAAGTTGTGAGCAAATCAAGCCTATACAGTTATGAATTGACATCTCTCCCTCTCCCCCACCCTATCTATACCAATAATCTAAACACATAAATCAATGGGTATGTTTTTCACCAAACCTACTGTTGGGACATGTGTCCTATTGTTTTACAAATATTGAAATAAAGCACGAACCACTTAATAAAACAAAGACCATTTATTGTGAGCGCTTTTGAATGGGCTAATACCCAAATTTCATCAGACCTGATCTATCTAGGTCTGATGAAGTTTGGATATTAGCCCATTCGAAAGCGCTCACAATAAACTGTCTTTGTTTTATTAAGTGGTTCGTGCTTTGTTGCAGCTTTCCATTATCGCTTTTGTTTGTTTTTAAATATTAAGTTTACGTTTTTGCACAAATATTGAAATGTTTGACTATTAATGTTCCTTGTGCAAATACTATCATTGGTGGCCTTTTGCTATCAATGTAACCTACATGCTGTTATAATGCCCACTTTGGTTCCATATATGCATGTGTTCTGTTTGCTATGCAACTGTTCCAAATCTGGTGTTTTGGGTTAATGGGAATACCTATGCATGCTGTTATAACTAATCCTGGAATGTATTTTTTATGACTAACAAACATATGTTATAAAACTGCAACACCATAGCACGTCTGGGAAGGCTGATCTGCTTGTCCTGCCTCAACTGGCTGTGGCACAGGGCCCCAGCATGCCTGGGACCCAACCCAGGATCTCCTCGTCTACTGGTCCTGTACCACCTTCGGGTGGAACCGCCGCAGGGGATGGGGCCTGTCCCCCCCAGGAGAGGGTGTGAATAGGACGCTGTCACCCATCATCAGGTCCAGGGATTGGTGCGTAGTGAGCTTTGAAAGGAGTTCAGAGATCTGCTACACCAGCTTGAGGCCAGCATGGTGAATCTTGAGGGTCAGCTTGCCCCTCCTGCTCAGGCCCCAGCAGAGCCACCTTTGAGGCCATGAAGGTAAATTCTGTACAAATACACAGCTGTTGCTGTAGAAGAAATGGCCAGTTATGGACCTTTCCTACACCTGTCTTGCACATCCCTAACTATCTTTCATATTGTTTTTCTCTCTGCGTGCCCCCTTTTTCACCACTTTCCTATCACACCTATTTTCTTTTCTTTTAAAGAAATTAGCATGGGGCTAAGCAAGAATAAGAGTAGTAAGCGTGTTTGCGTGGTGCTTAGTGAAGCTAACTCTGATTAAGCACTTCTAGGGCTAACTGTGTGTCAGCATAGTTCACCGTAACTTAGCAATGCTTACTGTCATGCAAACCCATGCAAACCCACTTACAACTGCTTAAAAGTGACATAATCACTCTGTATCCAACAGTCCTTGTTCTGTCCAGCAACAAAATAATAACCAGCCCTTGCAAGTCTTAAACCCAGAACCCTGCACACCATATCCGCAACAATTTACTACTAAGCCATCTGAGCTGTAAAAATGTCTGATGCTTTTTCAAACATACCATTCAGTAGAGTCATTCAACAGTAGGGAAAAGATTCTGTAGAATTAGTCCAGTTTTGTGTGTATATATATATATATATATATATATATATATATATATATATATATAAATATATACATTGAAAAATAAATACATAATATATCTCTACTAGAGTTATACATATAAAATATATACATATATATATATATATATATATATATATATATATAGAAAAGTAAATAAATACATACACACACACAGACACACACACACACACACACACACATATATATATATATATATATATATATATATATATATATACATATATGGGTCTACCTGACAACACCGATGCACTACAACACCGACAATGAAATCACCGACACCACATAACCGAAAGTTCACAAACACGAAACCTCACATGCCCGACACACCACAATCCCGACAATCAACAAACAAAACAAATCCCCTGTCCAAAAAGCACACACACAACACAAGCACACCAAAATCCTTATAAACCCACACTAAACCTTACATACACAACTATCCATAACCTTAACCCAAACCCTAACCCTAAGGTCCATCACTATCGCACACTCACCTAACCTGTGCCCTAACCCTAAATCACTTAACCAGCCCCTAACTCTAAAGACTGTCACTATCGCACACTCACCTAACCCGTGCCCTAACCCTAACTCACTTAACCCGCCCCTAACCCTAAAGACTGTCACTATCGCACACTCACCTAACCCGCGCCCTAACTCACTTAACCCATCCCTATCCCTAGAGTCCGTCAATATCGCACACTTACCTTACTCGCACCCTAACCCTAACGTCCATCACTACCGCATACTTACACAGCCTTTTCACATGTCGGTGTTCTCAGCATCGGGGTTTTCATCTGCCGGTCATCTCAGTTTTCGATCTTCTGGTGTTGGTGTCCTCATCGTCGGCGTTGTCAGCTTTCGGCATTGTCAGGTAGACCGATATATATATATATATATATATATATATATATATATAAATAAGCCGAAAGAAGAAGATATATATATATATATATATATATATATATATATATATATATATATATATAAGCCGAAAGAAGAAGATATATATATATATATATATATATATATATATATATATATATATATATATATATATATATATTGGAGTCATAACTCAGCTACATACTCCAAGCCTCTTACTAAAACAAATCTGTCCAAAGGATGTCAAAATGGAGGTCAATGGGCACAAACTAGGGACCTCTTAAATATTGCCCTCATCCCTCTCTCTCCAGCAGCAACTGTTCTGCGTTGCAACAAAATAATCAGTCCTGCCAAATCTTGAAACCAGGGCACTGTAAACTACAGTCAGTACAATGTACCACTACACCATGTGAGCTCTAGAAAATATAAAAAATGCAGAACATAAACTTCAGACTCTCCACGTTTTTAAATAAAATTATAGCAATTTATTAGAGAAAAAGGTGAGCGCTTTCGCGTATCTCCAGATACGCTTCTTCAGACAATATACAGCTTAATGAAGCTAGAATTTATATAGCAAAAAGTATCAATTAACTAATAATTCAATTATGCAATTATGCATTTAAATTCATTAAAATTTTAAAGCAGTACAAAGACACAATGTGAAGAATGCATTTTGGTTTACCATTAGAACTATTTAAAGCTTGCTTTAAGGTATGCTAAACTGACAAACCATTCAAAGTTCATATTCACTTATGAATTTTCTTAAAAAGAAGTTTTGAAACAAATATAAAAACTTTTTAAATAGATACTTAATGTACTGAAAGTTATATACTGCATTCTAAGAATAACCAAGTTCTATTTAGTATCTATAAAGCAAGATATAAGCAATATATTTATCTAGCATCATTATAATATAATTGCTATATAACTTGTTATGATAGATAATAATAATAATGCAATGTACAAGTATAAATATATCAAAATATGTCATAAATAAATTAATGAAATTATCTATGCAATTTTAGAATAAATACAATAAATATCTAAAATCAAGTTCTGTCTTTAGATCGTGATATAAATATAGCAATAAATATAATAAACTTTTTAAAAACCTAAGTTATAGTAAACATTAAATACAATAATTTAAAACATTGTTTATGAATTCATTAATCTTAAAAATATGTTTCAAAAACAATGTTCTAATAATTTCATCAACAACTTATAAATAAATATGAACATTAAATATTAGATAAATAAATAAAATCAAAGCTCATGTGTAAAAATACTATTTGTCACAAAATATTGAAATCCATACACAATTAATATTATAGAAAATGCTGAGCATCAACATAGCTATCTACGTGTATTAAGAAAAGACCTTATTGTAACATAATTATTTAGGCCCGGAGAATAATGACCTTTAAGCCTAAAAATCCATTTCAATTCATTCAATTCTATCAAATTTATATAATCCCCACCTCTGGCATTCTGTTCCACTGTTTGTAGTACTCTAAACACAAAAGAGTGTGATGGATTAGATATAATATGCTTTGCAAGAGCATTTAACTCATTTTTCTTTTTGATATCGTACTGGTGATTATAAATTCTACTTCTCAGTTTCCTTTTAGTAAGGCCTACATAAAACGCTGGACAACATTCACAAGTGGCTAAGTATATTAGGCCTGAAGTGTCACAAGTGGCTCTAAATCTTGGTTTAAATACATAGGGGAATTCAGGATGTACAAAATCTTGTGACTTAGTAATGTATTTGCAATAATTGCAATGCTGACAAGGATAAGTCCCCAGAGGATGCCTTAGCATTAATTGAGCTTTACTACTTAGATCAGATCTATCACACAATATAGACTTCAAATTTTTATTGTTCCTATATGTTATGTGTGGATTTCTACCCACTAATTTTGATGTAAATTCATCTGTCAGTAAAACCTTCCAATTGTTAGATAGTATTTTCTTAATATTCTGAAAATCATTTGAATAGGTTGTTACAAAGGTTACCCTCTCATAATTACTATTAGCTTCTTTTCTAAAAAAAGGTGTGAGGGAATTCTTATATTTTGAATCAGTGGCCACTAAGTTATCTTTATATAAAGTATTATTCATAACATTCATTACTAAATTATAATCATAGCCCCTGTCTAAAAACATATTCATCATATTATTTGCCTCTCTTAATAAGTCATGTTTGTCAGCACAAATTCTACTCAATCTACTGAATTGGCTCTTTAAAATCCCTTTAAAAATATGACGCGGGTGCATACTATCATACTTCAAAATTGTGTTTCTCCAACACTTTTTCTTGTATAGTGTTGATATTAATCTCCCATTTCTAATGTTTAAACTAACATCTAAGAAATCCACTGATATATATGATGTTTCAACAGTAAATTTAAGAAAATTAGTTGTGGTTTCCAGATGTTCTTTAAATAAAATAAATTCTTCAACAGAGCCATCCCATACAATTAAAATGTCGTCAACGAAACGTCTATATACTAAAACCTTGGTGAATGAAGTGTGCTGAAAAACATGATTTATTTCCCAATGATGCATAAATAAATTGGCATATGTGTTTGCACAGGGGGTGCCCATAGCCACACCAGAGGTCTGTAGGTATAGGTCCCCCCTGAATGCAAACACATTATTGCCAAGAACCAATTCTAGTAAGTGGCAGATCAAAATTGCCTTGTTTCTATCTATTGTGGGAGCATGTTGCAGTAGTTCTCTCACTGCTTGAATCCCATCATCATTGGGAATCGAAGTGAAAAGGCTTTGCACATCCATTGTAATAAGCAGATGTTTATCTTTCATGAAAATAAAATCAAGTGATTGCAAATAATCCAGGAGCTGATATGTATCTTTAAGAATTGTAGGAATAGCATCAACCAAAGGCCTTAAGGTATTCTCTAAATATATAGATATGTTTTCAGTAATCCATTTTGCTCCAGATACAATTGGGCGCATAGGTGGTGGCGTGACTCCCTTATGCATCTTTGGTAACCCTTTAATAATAGGGACTACAGGTGTATCATTGGAAAAGAATTCATACAGACTATTGGGAATCTGATAACACATGAGCAAATCATAAAGGTCACCATTAATAGTTTTAATTATTTTATCCAATTTGGCTTGACTAATTAACAAATATGTAGTGTCATCATTTAGCATTTCTTTCATTAAAGCATCATATTCAACCGTATCAAACAATGCTATACCCCCCCCCTTTATCTACTGGTCTAAAAGTTAAAGAAGAATCACTGCTAAGATTTTGTAATGAATTCATACTATCATTTGACATATTAAAAAACGCACATTTCTTTTTCTTATTATAAAAGTAATAATAAAATTCTGATTCACAGAGCTTAACGAATGAATCAACGTGATATGGCATCGGTGGCACAAAAGAACTTTTCTTTTTATGAAGAAAAGAATTTGCTACATTATCATTTGCTGATTTGGAGTCCTTTGAAAAATGCAATTTCAGTGTTACAGAACGAGCAAACAAACGTAAGTCAATCAAGACATCCGACAGTTTGCTCCCTTGCGAGGGAACAAAAGACAAGCCATTATTTATTAAATCAATGTCATTGGTGTTTAATTCATACCTGGACATATTAAAATAAAGCGGTGCTATTGTTTCTGTCTTCTTCGTTGATACGTGCTTGCTTCGCCCGAATATTTCCTTTTTCTGGTTTCCCAGCTGTTCTTTCTTTCTCGCGTAAACGACTGTTTCCTGATGGGTAGGGGTAAAAAAGCTGCATTATCTTGTGGCTGATGTTTATTTATAGCTCCAGCAGTCTGTTGTAGGGATTTGGCAGCTTTATTTGCCTCTTGATTTGGGAGCGGAGTGGAGATTAAGGTAGTACTGGCAATTGTAGCAAATGTCTCTGGAGGCGTGGTAAAAGTTTCAAGTGAAGCGTCATTTTGAACGGCTGATGATGAATTCGATGCCGTTGGACCAATAGGAACTGACGCTGTGAGAGTGTGATCTAACGGCGCTAAACTTTGAGCGTAGTTTTCTCCTGGTTGATGGATATCGGACCTCCTGGGCCAAACAATGACCCCTCCTGTTGAGAAGTCTCTGAAGTCACGCTGAAGTTTCTTAAGTTTGGTTTGTTGAAGTTTCATTGCATAAGCATTTACTTGGCAATACTCTAACTTTCTAAGGCAAAAATCTTCTGAAAAATTGTCCCGCAATTCATTATTAACGCTGTTGACTTTAGACAATAGCTCTTTCTCAAGCGGATTAAAGTAATCAATCAATAGCTGCATGTATTTATGACTGGCTTCTATGTTTATGTCTTGCCACTTTTTGAGTAGTATTGGATGAGTATCTCCATATGAAGGCATACAGAGAATATGCATTCCACGTGGTATAAGTTTATAATGTAGGCACGCTTCCAGGTGTTTACGTTGCCATATCATTCGTTGTAATTTGTATAAATCATTTTCCAATATTTTTACTTTAGAATTAAAATGTTCTAAATTATCAATTTTGACTTCAGTAAAATTCGGAACTGGAATATTCAAATCCAGGGCCAATAAAGGATTCGACTTACAAGTAGTAATGGCAGTCCATTGTTGTTCCTTGGACAATTTCCTCGGTTCTGGATTGTAATCCAGTTCGACATCTGAATTCGCCATAACGTGTGCTGTAGAGATCCCAAAAAAGCCAAGCAAAGCAGCAACAGCTATATATAAAAAACCAGACGAATCTCGACAGCTAAAGAGTCTTTGGTTAAATAAAACGATAACAAGTGCAGAGCATAAACTTCAGACTCTCCACGTTTTTAAATAAAATTAGAGCAATTTATTAGAGAAAAAGGTGAGCGCTTTCGCGTATCTCCAGATACGCTTCTTCAGACAATATACAGCTTAATGAAGCTAGAATTTATATAGCAAAAAGTAATTAATTATTCAATCAATTAACTAATAATTCAATTATGCAATTATGCATTTAAATTCATTAAAATTTTAAAGCAGTACAAAGACACAATGTGAAGAATGCATTTTGGTTTACCATTAGAACTATTTAAAGCTTGCTTTAAGGTATGCTAAACTGACAAACCATTCAAAGTTCATATTCACTTATGAATTTTCTTAAAAAGAAGTTTTGAAACAAATATAAAAACTTTTTAAATAGATACTTAATGTACTGAAAGTTATATACTGCATTCTAAGAATAACCAAGTTCTATTTAGTATCTATAAAGCAAGATATAAGCAATATATTTATCTAGCATCATTATAATATAATTGCTATATAACTTGTTATGATAGATAATAATAATAATGCAATGTACAAGTACAAATATATCAAAATATGTCATAAATAAATTAATGAAATCTAGAAAATAGTGATGATTTTCCAAACATATCAGTTAATAGAGTCATTCAACAGTAGGGAAAGGATTCAGTAGAATCTGTCAGGTTTTCTATATATGCATGTATATATGTATGGAGATGAATATATGTGGACAAATCTATACATAATAATATACAGAGAGAGAGAGAGAGAGAGAGAGAGAGATGCATCTAAACTATATCTACATATATGCATACACATATATATATATATATATATATATATAGAAAAGTAAATACACACACACACCACACACACACACACACACACACACACAAATATATATATATATATATATATATATATATATATATATATATATATATATATATATATATACATGTATACATAAATATATAACAGCTGCAAACATGCAATCTGAGGGTCATGCTGCTTAACACTAGAAGTCTAAATCTCAAAATGCACTCACTCAAAGCACTCCTTAAAATGGAGAACATTGACATTTGTGCTGTAACAGAGACCTGGTTAAAGGCAGCAGAAAATACCCCTGCACTACCAACCTATAACTCATTCCACATCTTTTGGCCCCCAAACTTGGACTGAAGCTCCAAAGGTGGTTGTATTTCCAAATTCATAAAGGATGCACACACTTCCTGACTGGTAGCTCAACATAATGCATCACAGATACTGTAGGTGTAGCTAACATTGGATAAGACAGTGATTCAGGTTACAGCCTGCTATAGGTCCCCAACCATGTCCCAAGACTCACACTCCATGTTCCTAATTATCCTGGAGAATATCAGTGTCCAACCTAGCACTCTCATACTGGTTGACTTCAACTACCCCACCATTAGCTAAGAAAGCTGCGAATGTACCAATGCACTTGCCCAACGTTTCCTGGAATTCATTAATTCCAATGGCCTGGACCAGCTCATTTCTACACACACTACAGGTAGTAACATCACTGACCTGGTCATTTCTAACATGGGCGACTGTTGCTGTACATCAATAGTCAACTCCTCCCTTGTTAGATCTGACCACAAAGTAATCACCCTGGAAATCCACATCTCTCCCACCCCCCTGCAAAGGTAACCAGTATGAAAAGCCTTTCCAAAGCTAACTTTGGCCTCTTAAAAGCAGAGGTGGCTAACCTTATGGCAGCCATGCAAATGGAGACTAGTTGCATGACTGCTGAATCAAACACCAGTGCACTATGAACACGTACACAAATGCATGGATTCTGCCATATCCAATAGATCCAAGACGCTCTCCTCCAAAAAAGAAAACCAATCTGGTGGTCCCCTGCCATAAAGAAACTCTACAACAGAAGGAGGAAACTGATATGGAATAAGGTGAAGTTCCAAGACTGGAAAACCCCCCTTATCAGTCTCAATAAAAAGTTGAGATCCCTCATCAAATACTCTAAATCAAGCAGTGAAAACAGAATTGCAGCACATAGTAAAGACAACCACAAGTCCTCCTATAATTATGTAAAGAATCTCCATGGCAAGACCAGGATTTGCTCTGAGCTACTGCACAATCGTATCTCCTATAATGAGCCAACAGATATTGCCAATATACTGGTCGACAGATTATGTGCCAACTTTACCCTTCCCCCACCAGTGGACCAATCACAATACCAGTACACTGCTAGGCATCCGATATTACTGCTGAACAGGTTAAAACCCCACTGTCCAAGGCCAAGAATACAGCTTCTATGGCACATGACAATATCCCTGCCTGTGTTCTACATGAACTACAGAGTGAGCTGGCACCTCACCTGTGTGCCATGTGCAATCACAGCGTCACCTCAGGCTTTGTCCCTACTGAATTCTGCACTGCTACAGTCACCCCTCCCCACAAAGGAGGAGCGACTACAGACCCAGGGAACTATTGCCCCATTAGCCTGACAAGTCTGTTATGTAAAGCCTTAAATGCATCATCATGGACCTAATAAACAGAGGTATGGGAAACTTCAGACTCAGGATCCCACACAGTTTGGTTTTGTGGAGGGTAGGTCATGCCTGCTCAATCAACCTGGTTGACTTCTTTGAGTCAGTCAACCAAGCTGTTGATGAAGGCAAGGTGGTTCATACAGCCTACCTTGATCAGGCCAAAGCCTTTGATAACATTCCCCACTCAGGAATCATGCAAAAACTCACTAACCTAGGCATCAACCCCTATATCACTAGGTGGGTTGCAAACTGCCTCACAGCTAGAACTCACAGTGTGAAAGTAGCTGACTCCAAGTCAGACTGCTGACCAATTATGAGAGGAGTCCCACAGGATTCGGTCCTGGGTCCTCTCCTGTTTGGTATCTACTTCTCTGAACTCCATGCCAACATGAAGGGACTCTGGCTGACAAAGTTCACAGAAAATTTCAAATTGGGAGTTATTATTAACTACCCAAGTGATGTTGGCATCCTACAGAAAGGCCTCACAGAGACCAATGAGTAGTGTGAGAGCCATGGCCTTAAGGTCAATGTCAAAAAATGTGTTGTCATCCCCTTTGGGAAAAACCCTGTTCCCATGAATTGCCACATCTATGGTAGTCCCCTGAACACAGACAGCATTATAAAAGATCTGGGAACACAGGTTGACAGCAACCTCTCTTTGGGCCACCACATTGCCACTGTGGTAAGAAAGTCCTTCTATGTGGCACATCTCATTACTAATGTTTTTGCATCCAGGAAGGAAGAGATCATTGTCCCCCTGTACACTTTTTGACAAAGTGACACAGTTTGTTTCAGTATACATATTCTGATGGATGTGAGGTCTGAAAATGAAAATGTATGTAATCACTTACTGACAAAAATCATCATATCATCACAGTGATTTACCAGAGAAATGAGAATAATCTGTAAACTAGACCAAAAATATGAGCAATAAACCTGGACATCCGGAAACAATCCAGCCAGTTGAGAGGTATGCTCAGAATCCCTTACTGCAATGAATCTGGACCAAGGCTGACAAAGTGGTGGGTGAAAGCCATAAAAATGGGGATGTATCTGAAGTACTGGCATAGATAAGCTGACACAGTTGCCGTAGTACCACCCTCCTGTCTGCTCTAACATATATTTAGTGAAATAGCACAAGTAATTGAAACAGCATATCTGCTATGAGTAATTACACATGTATTTGCATTTTGCAAATATATCAAGCACTGCAGGGATGTAACAGCACTGAAAAACAGCCACAAATGTGAAAGTGCATACACACAACCAATATCACCACAGTCACAGTCATATACCGGTAAGTCAAGTGAACAGTAGAATATACGGACTGTGTGAACAAATACATCACTGTTTGCCACTCACACACTAGCCCTACATATACTGACCCAATTCTCAGTGTAGTCTGAATCCTGACCATGGCACAGGACATGTCCCAGTCTGCCCCTACATATACATACAGCCAATAGACCATCAGAAACTGGAGCAGTATGCACAGTCAGATAAAAAAGGAGCCATAACACTGACATCTACCCCCTCCATACACAGCCCAAATAACACATACACATGACATGTGTATGCAATCCTGACAGTCTGTTAACAATGGCCAAACATACACAGACCTCTCAAATGTACAGTTCATCTCAGAATGTATAGGCTCAGGACTCATATCTATGGCGGCTTCCCTGACATGTCTGTGGGTCTACTGCATCACTGGGATGGTAGCAGGAATGAAGGCAAGAAATGATGATAGTAAATACTTCTGAGCCTCATAGTGCATGACATCTAGACAAAGGCTGACATCATTTGGGGACAGAGGCACAAACACAGGGGTAAATTTGACATATTGCTGTCATAAATTGAGACAGTTGCTGATGTTACTGGGTTTGTTGTAACATATCCTTTATGAAGAATATGAAGTCAGTGATACCAATGGATGTGAGTATTTACTGACTGCATTCCCCAGAGTCCTGACTGATTTTCCAAAGACAACAACTGTCTGGGGAACAGACAAAACATAACAGGCAAACATGTGGGCAATCTGTGGACAGCATGCCAGTGGAGAAGTATGTCAGAGACATATCACTGTCAGGCATGCAGTCACTCATTAAATGCATGTCCACACAAATCCTGTCAATCAACCCACCATGTGTATAACAGCACTGATGACATAGAATCTGTTCACAATCCTGGGGATATGTCCCCCATGTTTTTGGGATGTCTCCAAATGTCCTGTCCTGTGAAGTATTCCCACCTATACTCTGTGAATCTGTAGCCCACCACCTCTGTAATATCCCTCACACAAGAAAGGAAAAAGGGTAAGGCCCACATGAAGAATGTCCCATATGTTGGAACTAGCAGCATTGTCCAGGCCCACAGCACAATACTATGTGGGCACCTACATAGTTCTATGGCCTTAGCAATACCTACATCTGCACATCTGCACATCTGCACAGAGGACAGACAGAAAGTAGATAGCAAACAGGTCATGCATTAGGATGAATGTTTTGAAGGATAGAAGTTTTAAACAGAAATGTATGCCATTATTACATGACAGCAGTCCTCAATGCCATGGCAAAATTACATAGTACTCTACAGTTAATATAATAATATCATATTAATAGCCAATAGGAGATACATAAAAACATACAGCTCAAACACCAAGAACAAGATAGTGTAATACTTTGCATGCAGGGGTGCACAGTTCAAGTACTACAATCTGCAATCTACTTTTACATGAAAAAGCAGTGTTAAAAGTACTAATTTAACAATACAATTATGTGTTAAATTATTTTGTCAACCAGTGCACTGTAGCTGCTGTAAAATGCAAGTGTGAGTGCATATAACATATGATACTACCCATGTATACTCGTGTCCCATACAGTACAGTCACTATCCTTGCTACTGTTATGACAGCACATGATGTGCATAGCATGTTATCTATAGGGATTTAAATACACTTATTAAATGATATCATTACTCTGCTATTTTATAAGACTGGAATGTGAGCAATGGTTACCAGGGCTGAACTATGTTTACCAGGTGTAAGCATTGCTTAAATATGAATACTTAGCAGATTTGCACATTGGTAAGCATCACTAAGTGAAGCCTACACTGTATAAACACATGTTGTTTAACTGTGTATTAGCATCACTTACTATTGCAGAAACCTGCTTAAAGCCCTTGCAGGTCTTGAATCCAGGACCCTGCATACCATAGTGGCAGCAATTTACCATTAAGCCATCTGAGCTGTAAGATTTTTGGATGTGTTTTCAAACATACCATGCTTTACAGCCAGTTTATAATAGGGAAGAGACACTGTGCAATCAGGAAGGATTGGTATCTACAAATATATATATATATATATATATATATATATATATATATATATATATATGAAAAACATGTACATATATAGCGAGATAGATATGTATGGAGATACATATATGTGTATAACAATATATAGATATATTACCAATAAATACTAAGGTGTATATATATATATGTGCATTCATGTCTCAAAATGCCCATACAAACATATGCTGTTGATAGACCACCCATAACTTGGGCAGCATACACAGTTGGATACAAAAGGACCCATGACACTCACATCTGCCCCCCCACAGTCCAAATAGTAAGTGAACAGTACGCTGCTACAAAATCATAATAGGACATACACAATGGCCAGACATTCAATGAATGATTAGCAAAACAACAAAAATGACTGAAGATAGTAAAGAGAAATGCATCCAGGTAGTAAATCACACAAGTTTATTATACTCTGATGTCTTGGGCAAAGCCTTCAAGGAGTAAAATATTACAAGAAATACTTGCCTTAAATACAAGAAGCAATTAACACTTAATTACATTTAAATAAACAGCTTCCAATTACACTCCTCATTTAACCCCCTAGGGGATAAGGTATCACATTTAAAAATAGAAATTGATTCTGTACATAACAATTGTTCTTTTATGACTGAACAAACTGAGAAATAGACTTTTTCCAAAACAGTACCTTGTAACCCACTACTGTCCCCAACGTAAGATTTATTAAAATGTGCAGCTATAGAACTGTCTTCTTTCTTATCAGTAATATGTCACACATGTTCAAACAGCCTAGCTTTAAAACACTTTTACTGTCCCCCACATAAAGTATGTTACAAGGGCATCTGAGAGCATTTTCTATACACTGACCTCTTGAATGTACAGAGTTCCACATGTTTTCAGCCTTTCCCCACAGCAGGAATGACAGCACTAAATACTGATAGACCATACCAACCTCCTGCTGTATGACACCTGGACAAAGCCTGACATAATTGGGGGACAGAGGCCCAAAAAACATAACCATACTTGAAATATTGCTGTTATATACTGAAGAAGTTGCTGGTGTTACAGGGCTTGTTGTAACATATCTTTTCTGAGGGATATAAACTCAGAAACACACATGGATGTTAGCATTTACTGATTGCAATTACCAGAGTATGCTACTGATTTGCCAAGGACAACACCTGTCTGGGGAACAGACCAAACATAACAGGCAAACCTCTGGCCATTATGTGGATAGCACTACAGTTGAGAGCTATGCACACACAGAACTTTGTCAGACTGAAACCCATGCAGAAGTAACATGTTTAGACAAGCACTGTTAAACTAGCAGTATTCAAAACATATAACAGCAATACTCACATTCTGCTCCTAAGTCTTGAACCTTCTCCACCATTTAGTTGGCTTGTCTCCACAAGTTTTGTTTTAAGAGGTATTAGATCACACACCTCCAGGATGTCTTCCTCACAGGTAAGAGAAAGGGCCAACATCCACATGGACTACTCAATTATAGGTGTGTGATGCCTTGACATTGGCTATTGGAATAACTACACAGCTGCTCTGCATGTAATTAGCAACTGGGGAACACCAATTGGTGTACAGGCGATCACATGATTATGAGCATTGTCTACAAAAGACAAGCTGCTATCTATTCAAACTACCTCTGTCATAGACATTGATCTCCATAACAGCAGAAAAACTCAGAAGATATATCTAACAAAATCCACTGAAAAAAGGTATATGAAATAAGTAAGCATGTAATTGAATGCAGTAGGTGGTCTGTAATAATGGAAAATAAGGGGTTTGAAAGACAAATTGTGTATCATAGTTATATGCACAGGTAACATATGGATATGTAATTCTAGTGACAAACAAACAAATCTGTTAGAGGTGAAAATATAAAACATTAAAAATATAGTATAAACTGGTTGCATACATGTGCACACACATAAACCGCTACTTGGTTGATGCACCTTCTTCAGTAATCACAGCATTCTCTTTTTGGTTACACACATGCCATCAATTAACAAAACTCTGATTAACCCCAAATAATGTTCAACTGTCCTAGTAGGATATATTTGACATCCACCCAGTTGCCTGCTACAGCAATAGACATGTTTGGCAGAGATCCAACAAAGCATTGAAGGTATCTCATTGTGGAAATGTATCAGTCAGGAGAAGAGTAGAAAAAGTGTCCACAACATTGGATGTACCATGCAATACAGTGCAGACAGTCATTAGACAGTGGAGAATATATGGGACAACAGTGACACTGCAAATACCTGGATGTCCATCCAAAATGGATGACATGGCAAGATGACAACACATGGAGGCTGCCAGTGGACCTACAGCAAGACTGAATGAGCTGCAGAAAAGCCTGCCATGCACTGGGTGTGCACCACATGTGACAACAATCTTCTGTATTCCCCATATGTCTGCCCTATGGGGTAGGGTTGCTAGATGGAAGTCTTTTCCTACATAGAAAAACATCCAGGGCTAGGCAAACATTGCCAAACAATACATCAGGTCTCCAAAAAGCATGTTGGACAATGTGTCATGGTGTGATGACATCAAGCTTGAACCTGTGGCCCACAATTCCAAGAAGTATGTTTGGCCCAACACAGCACTTTGCATTACCAGAAGAACACCATCCCCCTGGTGAAGCATGGTGATGGCAATATCATGCTGTGGGGTTGCTTTTCAAAAGCTGTAACTGGTCTTCTACTCATGATGGAGGGAATTATGAACAGTTGCAAATACCAACCATTTTTATCCACAAACCTTCAGTTGTATGCTATAAAGCTGAAGGTGAAGAGGGATTTTATCTGACAATATGACAATGACCCCAAGCATACATCTGAATCGACAAAGGAATGGCTTCACCAGAAAGAAATTACAGTTAAGGAATGTGTCAGCCAGTGGCCAGACCTACATCCAATAGAAAATTTGTGGGTTGCCCTGAATAGGACTGTGCACAAGAGATGCCCTCACAAACTGACATATTTGTAGCACTGTTGCAAGGAAGACTGGGCAACTATTACCAAGTAAAGATGTGCCATGATGATAGACTCTGACCTAAGATGACTGAATGCTGTCATTATCTCAACAGGTGCTTCCACAAAGTATTTGTTTAATGGTGTGCGCACTTATGCAACCAGCTTATTGTACTGATTTCAATTTGCATATGTTGTCCCACAACAGATTGCTATGTTTTCAATGAAATTGTACAGGCTATAGGTCAGATTAAAGGTGGGAATTGTTTTGAAATGAGTTATTGTGGTGTCAAGTTACAATAGCACAAAGACCAGGCATTGTAATAGGGGTGCGTACACTTATATATCCACTGTAACTGTATGCTCTCAGCAATACCTGCCCTGTAAAACTCTCCTCCACCAAGGTAGAGTACTCCCTTTTGGTGGATAGCAGCAATACACAAACCACATACTAGGTTGCTATATTGCTATACAGGGCCACATAGGTGCAGACAACAAATTGGTAGCATGTCCACCTCTATCTGAACAAGCATGTATGGTCACAGGTGACTCCATGTAAGGCTAACCATGAGTACAAATCACACATATCCACACTGCCAAGGCCAGTCACAAGGGTGTCTCCACATATGTTGTCAGTCTCAGAGGCAACAACACAATTCACCCTGTACTGGTGTAAAATCACACCTCATACCCTCATGCCATGGCTATAGGCAACCTGCATCAGACAGGTTAGGTATTGCCTACTGAAAAGAAACAACAGAAAGTCTCCATGGGGCCTGATAACATCCCTGTCTGCATCTTACATGAACTCAGGCAAGTGCTCACAGTTCCATCACACACTGTAGTCAAACACAGCCTCAGCAACATCCACACAACAGTCACATGGAAGATGGCCACTGTCATCCCTCTACACATAAATGAATGAGGAATAGAAGTTTTTGCAATTGACTGTCCATCATTGGGGGGAATATGACACATCAGGCCCAGGAGTGCAATGCAAGCTAATATTGTGCTGATAGATTACAGGGGTATGGTGTAGTTCTGAGTGCTGGCAACAAATATCCACTGTTGATGTACAATTTCTGTCCATACTGTTGACAACTGTATGAGGTGCTATGATGTGTTTCACTGTTTATGTCTTCCAGGCGGGATGCAGCGTGCCAGAAATCCACCCTACAACGCAGCAGAAACATCTACGATAATTTATGTTATCGTCAACCATTATGATGTCATATTTGGCCGTGATCAGGAGCATCTGCAGGATGGACCACCCTGTGGAATGACCTAGATGTCGGCCTGCACACAAGAACCTATGCGCAGGTCTGGCATCATACTACCGACCTCATACGTAATGCCTGCCAAAGGGCTGCTGCCATAGCCAGAGAAGCGACAGCCACAGGTGGGGGCCCAGTCATGCAGGCCCCACTGACATCCGCTAAACAGCTCCTCACCAACCTTGGTGCCCCCACTCGAGGCACACAACATCTTGCTGAATCCAGCATTGTGGATGTGGGTGCCCCCCACACAATGGGCGAGGAGTGTGCAGGTGAGGCCGTAGTGCACATTAGTAGAGTACTTAAGCATACATACTTGTATCTGCAGAGTATTTACATGCATATGTCAGATAAGATAGTACTTGTGGATGGGGCTTGGTAATGCACATACGTGCACATCTATGGTGATGGGCAGTATATTTTGTAGTATTGGGGTTTGTATCTGTAGAGTATCTACATGCATATGTCAGATAAGATAGTAGTTGTGGACGGGGTTTGGTAATGCACATAAGTGCACAGCTATAGTGCTGGGCAGCATATTTCATAGTATTGGGGGCTGTACTGTTAATGTGCAGAAATGCTACTTCCCACCTGTACCAAGACCACATGTGAGTCTGCTGACAGTACCTCTTCCCTCTACCTATTTAGCTCCCTCTGGTCTACAAGTGGGACAGCAGCCTGTAGCTGGTGAGTATGTAATAGTTTTGTTGTGCTTTGCCA
Source organism: Protopterus annectens (assembly GCF_019279795.1). Lineage (NCBI taxonomy): Eukaryota > Metazoa > Chordata > Ceratodontiformes > Protopteridae > Protopterus > Protopterus annectens. The sequence goes on along the minus strand of NC_056732.1, from coordinate 710,784,963 downwards.
ATACATACCTAGCCATACTGCTTGATGTCCATGTTCACTTGTGGTGATTTTAACTGTACTGCATCACAGTGGTTACCACGGGGGCCTATCTGAAGGGTTATGTAACATTCTTGCAGCATACCTCACAGCCTGTCAGTGCGAGACATCTGGACGAGACCAACAAACTGGGGGGACAAATGGACTACGGTAGGGACATGTATGACACATTAATCCTATATAGTGGATACCACAGTGTATACACCCCTGTCAAGATGCAAAGTGCTTCTGATATATAAAATGAGACACCACAATATCACATTCCACACCTTTTCCAACCTGTAATGTGACCACAACATGAACAATTAATTTGTAAAGCCCAACAATATGTTAGGCCACCAAATATGGGGTATACAAACCTTACAATATGCTGGATGCATATGTGTGCACACCCACCAAACAACACTTTGTAGAAGCACTTGTGATGTATTGACAGCATTCACTCTGCTTGGGTATACACCTGCCATCAAGAACAGGGATTCAATGTAACAATGAATAATGGTCCACTGTTGGAGCGGTGTATTCACGACATTTGCTCAGTTGCCTGTACCAGAAGCAGCCATTGCTTGCACACATCTTACAAAGCATCATAGGGATCTCACATTTGAAAGGTATCAGTCAGGGGTAGGGTACAACAACATTAACACAGCATTGCATATACCATGGAACACAGTGGAGACAGTCATCAAAAGGTAGATTAAATATGGGGCAACAGTACCCTTGAAAAGAACCAGATGTCCTTTCACAACAGATGAAAGGACATGTTGAGAACTGGTCAGGGAGGCTGCCAGGAGACATGCAGCAACTATGAGGGACTTGCAGGACTCTCTGGCAAGTACTGGTTGTGTAGTACATGTGGCAACGCTCACCTGAATTCTGCATAAGTTTGGCCTATGGGGTAGGGTCAGTAGATAGAAGCATTTACACATGTGAAACACCATGTAGGGCTGTGTACAACTAGCAAAACATAACACCAGGTCCTCCAAAGGCATGTGTTGAAATGTTTAATGGTGTAATGAGACCAATGTTCAAACTTACAGCCACTATCCCTAAAGCTACATGTGGTGCACAAGGAACACCTCACTTCACATGAAGACCACCATCAACATGTAGAAGTTCTCTAGTGGCAGTGCCCTGCTTTGGGGTTGCTGTTCATTAGCTGGAACTAGACCTGTAGGCACGGTGGAGGGAATTATGAACAGTTCAATTAACACTCATGTGTGGGCTAAAGCCATCAAGTGTCTGCAAGATGGTTGAGGATGGGGAGGGGTTTCAGCTTCCAACATGACAATGACCTGAAGCATACATCCACAGCTACCTAAGAATGGCTCCATCTGAATACAATCAAGGGTATGCATTGGGCCAGACAAAGACCAGACTTAACACCAACAGTAAACCCCCAGTGTGACCTCCAATGTCTGTGTACATGAGCTGCCTTTGCCAACTGACAAACTTGGGGGACCTTTGTAGGGAAGACTGTCCAAATAATGCCAAGTCTAGATGTGCCATGCTGATACTCCCCTACCCAGGAAGAGTGACTGCTGGAGTTCTCTTAACAGGTGCTTCAAAGAAGCATTGGTTTACGGGTGTCCACACCTATGCAGCCACTGTATCGTACACATATCACTCAGTATACTTTACAACTAACACATTTGTTTGTTTCGCGATTGGATTGCACAGGTCACATGTCACATTTAAGGTGGGTAATGTTTTTGGCTGCAGTATTGTGGTCTCATTTTATATGATACAAGAGCCTGCCATGTTAACAGGGGTGTGTACAATTATCATATCCACTTTAAGCTTAGAAAGTTGTTGGTGTAACAGGATTTGTTTGAACATGCATTCACTGCTGGTGATGAGGTCTGCAAATCAAATGTATGTCATTAATTAGTGGCAGCAGTCCTCATATGATCCCAGTTATGTGTCAGACAAACCCATAGGAGTTGTGAGGAACAGAGCAAACATATGTGCCAGACATCTACACATTCTTCAGTGATTTGTACAGTTGCGAGGTATGGTCTACAGTAGTTGCAGTGTGCAATACAGGTAAACAACAATAATGTGTACACATGTGCAGTGTGCTAGGGTAATGGATGTCACCCACTGACAGTCCTCATGCATCACAGAGATGTATATTGCCAGTGACAAGGACTGAGAATGGCTGCAATGCATGATGATGAGGGTTGTGTGTCATGTATGTCACCTTTTGGGTAATGTGAGGTCTGTGTAATAGCTTTGTGCCACATCACCTGTAAGTGTCTGTGTGCATGTATGTGTGTGTGGCAGTCAACCATAATGTACAGGTATTAATTTACATTTATTGTCTTCCCCTCACAGATGGCAATGGGGTTCGGGGTCCTTCCCACTTAGGAACTGATGTCAGTCTCTCCACAGACTCTGACAATGATAGCCATAGTAAGGCACAGGCAGGGTTGTCAGGGGCAGAATTATGCAATTGTTTGGCATCCCACTGTTGTCCACCCCATCCCCACACACAGTCATAGTGCCCACACATACCCCATCATCAGTGGCCATAGATGATGGAGAATTGGCGTTTGGTGGCATGGACAGGCAAGTGTGGTGACTATGGCAAGTGTGTTTGTAGACACCAGCCATAGCCAGATCACAGGCAAGGTCCCACACAGGTGGACGGGCAGGAGTGCTTGAAGGGGGACTGCTGCCCATCATTCCCCTGTTACAACTGCCACAGCAAATGTCACCAGACGCATGTTTCAGACTATGATGGAGGAACAGGCATGCAGTGAACATAACACAAGACAGCTTCTCAGGGTCATGAATACCACTCTTTCTGCTATGTGTGACAACCTCCATGATCATGCTGATGCCCACCGTTACTATGCTGAGGTCATGGATAGATTGTTGGGAGAGATGGTGGGAATCCTAGACAATGGGATGTCAATCCTTGAACGTGGAATGTCTGTCATAGAGCATGTGGTGGGAGTTGTTCATCAGCCACATGGACGTAGGACAGCAGCATGAACAGCTGAGGTTCCACGTGGCCATGCAGCTTCTCACACCTGTAATGGCAGTACTCCAACAGGGACACGGATCCAGCAGACAGTGGTTACCATTGGGGAGTAGTACTGCATCTGGCCTTGTGCCTGGTCATGCCAGTGGGTCCCCTGGCAGGCACAGTTCCCATGTCATGGCCGGAGATGGTGAACTGCACATCCTGCCATGTATGGTCCACAGCTGTCCAACATACCCCCATGCAGGGCATCCACATGGCATGCCTGTGTGCATCCATACAAACACACATCACCATCACAGCCAGGTCACCTCCAGACTTATACACACCACCTCTGTGTAGCCCATTTAATGAACAGCCCCCAAATACACACACATGATGTCAACCAAATGGCCCAGCCTAGGCCTCTGGCAAACCCACATCACACCCTGTGCATATGATGATACCTGTGCCACATTCCTGTCATTCATACCATCGATGCAGGGACATACTAATATGGGTCTGATACACAGGGTGAATTTGGTACAGTTTAGCAATGTAATGCAGTATAAAGTGTTGCCAGCCAGCATGTTTAATGGTTACACTTCAGAGTGTGTAGCTGTGCAGCCATGATGCATTATTGTTGTTATTAATACTGACAGAATGTGGTCTCCATAATGTATTCTGTTTGTCTTCTAGATGTCTGTGTGTCAGCAGGATGTGGCCCTGCAGACATCATCTACAAGGAGTATGGCAGTGTGTTAACCCATTGAGTGTGCCATATCCAGGGTACAGCTGTACACAATTAACAGGTCTGTATAACAGTTTTTGGATGTGCCACGTAGCTTATAGGGCTGAGGGGTGTATACAGGTAAGTGTATGGTGTCTGACATCAACATCTCTTGTACAGTGGCCAATGGTACATTGGACATTTAGATGTGTACTGGGAGCGGAACTTTTGCAAAACACACACAACAACAGTGGGCCCTATACAGTGGTCATTTGGATGTGTACTGGGTGTGGAACTTTTGCAAAATACACAGAACCACAGAGGGCCCTGTACAGTGGACATTTGGATGTGTACTGGGTGCAGAAATTTTGCAAAACACACACAATGACAGTGGGCCCTGAACAGTGGTCATTTGGATGTGTACTGGGTGTGGAAAGTTTGCAAAACACATACAACCACAGAGGGCCCTGTACAGTGGACATTTGGATGTGTACTGGGTGCAAAAATATTGCAGCACACACACACACACAGACACACACACACACACACACACACACAGACACACACACACACACACACACACACACACACACACACACACACACACACACACACACACACACTACCTATCTATCTATGTTTACTATAGTTTTACACACTTATCAGACACACCACAGTGCTTATATAATTTCACCTACTCCAAAGGCACTTCTGTGGTGAATGACATCAACAGGACTACTAAATTAGGGTCAGGGGAAGTGTAAAGGGTGGTACACAACTAAAAGTGGTATGACCCACACAGTAGATGAATCTCACACACACACACTTGCCAGTATTGAGATTAGAACCCCTGCCTGTCTAGTTATTTGTACTAAGGTGTTACACTATTGTTACATGTGCAACAGAGCTTACTAGACTAAGGACTGGACAAAGGTGTTGATAACTGCACAGCTGATATATCGTATTACAGGTGGCAGATATACTGCCTTCAGTTTTTTCCCTTACATCTTGCTAGTTCTTTCTGTCTTACACTTCAAATGGCATAATATCTTTGCACTTCCACAGGTTAGTGTATAAATAATTGTAGCACACCTGGGAGCCATCAGCAGTACTCATTCCTCACAGAATTAGCCCCAGTACTTAGTAGTTATGACCACCCCTCGTGGCATGATTGAAGTGCAGTTTTTTGTGCTTTCGCCCATTAACCTGGTGCACTTGTCCATTCTGAGGCACTGTTGCAACTGCCTCATGTACACAGACAACCGTCTCCTCTAAACTCCAAACAGTCAGACCTGTGAACGTTACCCCTATATCACCAAATGTGAAAATATGCACTCTCCAGCGAATACTGAACTAGCTGGTCAAGAGGATAAGGTCAATACCTGCACCACACCATGTGAAACACATAGCTCAACACAACACCCACTATGACAGCCCTGGCATACACTGAAAAAAACATATGACAGTAAGGCACTGCATACAGCCTACCCTGATCTGGCCAAGGCTTTTGATACCATTCCTCAGTCAGGAATTATTGCTAAATCCACCAAATTAGGCATCAACCCCTATATCAGTGGGTGGTTTGCAACTTGGTTCACAGAACACACAGTGTGACAGTGGCAAAATCCAAGTCAGACTGGCAAGCAGTCACAAGTGGTGTCCCACAAGGGAACTGTGCTGGGTATTGTCCTGTCCAGCATCTACTTCTCATGAGTCCATCCTGATACAGAGGAACTCTGGCTGACCAAGTTCACAGAAGACTCCAAGCTAGGAACTCTCATTAACTCTACATGTGATGTAGACATCCTAGAGAAAGGCCTCACTGAGACCCATGTGTGGTGTGGAAACCATGGCCAGAAGCTTAACACCATGAAATGCATCATCATCTCCTTTGGTGCCACATCAATGGGAGCCCAATGAACACTGTAGGCATTATAAGAGATCTGGGGATACAGGCTGACAGCAACTTATCATCCAACCACCAAATTGCCACTGTGGTCAGGAATTCCTTCAAAGTGGCACATTGCATTACCAAGGATTTTGCATCCAGGAAGACAGAGGTAATGATCTCTGTCTACTGTTCCCGCATTAGACCACTCATCAGGTATTTTGGCCAATTTGTCATGTACCTCAGTAGACACCTGCAACAGCTGGAGAGGCCACAGAAGCACCTCACAAAGAAGTTCCTAGGCATTAAACACATATCCTACACAGACAGACTTAGAAGACTCCAGCTATTCTCTGTGTCATATCACCTAGTCAGAGGTTATCTGTGCTTGACTTACAAAGCCAGGTCTGACCCAGCTGTTTTAGACATGCTACATATAAAGGCATCCCAATACCTCCACACCACACACTGTAGAGATGTCTAAATCATCACCACAATCACCACAACATGCTGATGGGACAGGTCCCTCACCAAGAGACTGCACATGTCCTGGAATACACTGCCCACTCGTCATGCAGAGCACCTAGCTGACCCTGTTTCAGAGAAATCTTGTTGAGTGGATGGGTAATAGACAGTTCACCCCCAGGATCACTGCAGTGGCTCTACTTGATACAGGCACTGGGAAGTAACATCAAGTGCCACAATAGCAGGGCCCTTCTATGGGCTAGGCTTGTAAAGGCTCCTGTTCCATTAGCCTACTACACACTTATGAACCTATAAGGGGAATCACATCAGCAAGACTGATACAGTAGGGCAGTGGGTGTTAAAGTTATCAAAATACTTTGCCCTACAAACAGACACACTTTGACACACATACTTGCCAGACGTCAGAGTAGAACCCCTACATACCTATTATTTGTGCCATAGTGTTACGCAATTATCACACATGCCATAGAGCTTATGGGGCTGAGGCCTGACAACAAGGACTTCTACGGTGAGTGATATCTGCAGGACTGCTAAAGTGGGAAAGGGGAAGTATACTGGGTTGGAATGGACCCAAAAGCTTTAACTTGTGAACACACACACACTTGCTTTGACATTTACCATGATTGAGATTAGAACTCCTGCCTAACTAGTTATTTGTACTATAGTGTTATACAGTTATCACATGAGCCACAAAGCTTACAGGGCTGAGGCCTGATAAAAGGTACTTCTATGGTGACATATATCTTTAGGGCTGCTAATGAAGGGCAATGGTAAGTGCACTGGGTGGGGAAGGCCTGTTCATTCCTAGATTTTACTGACATTTCTCTAATTGTATGAGCATGCCCAGTGTAACCTTCTGTAGTACATGTGGGACTCCATTCCAGGAATTGCTGTACTCCAGTCCAGTTTGTTTTGTGCTACAGCCATACCGCTGGACCTGTTGGTGCAGGATATCTGGTGACAGCCTATCAAAATGAGGAGGCAATGGGCCATACTGTGATTGTGACAATTTCTCTCAGTAATGTATGGGTTGCTAGGGTTACAGGGCTTGTCTTAGCAGAAATCTGTCATATATGCCTTTTTGACACTGTCATGTATTGTTTCAGTACCTTGTGACATACATCCTCAGATCATCACAGTGATTTACCAGAGGAATACAGTGTGGATGATGTGCACACCAATATTATGGGCCAAATGCTACTCATTCTTGCACAATCCAGCCTATTGAGGGCTGTGCCTACAAGCAATTGACTGCTGGACATGTGGAAACAGTCCAGCACCTTGGTGATATATTACAATGGTGGAATCTCTGTGCATTTCCATTGTGGCCTGGTCTGGTTTCCAGTCCACAGTTAGGTAATATATGTCAGGCAGGATCAGGGTGACAGGCAGACTCCAGATGGATTTGTATGGGATAAGATATGGGGTGTAGCCTAGGTCAGATATGTTTGCCTATAGCTACCAGTGCTTTGCATAGGGGTCTGGTCAAAGCTTGACTGCACTTGGAGGGTCTTGTGTGTATCAGACTGTTTAACCAGTCTGGAGGTGTGTGTTTGTCTGACATATATGTATGGCCCACCTCATTTTGCTTGGCTGGCCACATTTTGGGGTCAGGATGTTGCATAGGATGAGTGATCAAGGAAGGGTGTGTTACTCCCCATGGCTGTGGGCCAGGGTTCAGTGGGTGTAGACATGTCACCATCTTCCAGGGTCAGGACTGCCTGTAATGAGTGCATTTCCATGTTTAGACTTCTAGCCCTGCTTGTCGACTGTACAGAGTATCACAGAATGTACACATTCATGACTCATATATCCTGTTAGTTACGCAAACAAGTGTGGTTTTTCAAGGAAAAATATTTTGCAAGTCACTCAGTGTTGAAGTCAGATATTGGATACAAAGTTTAATTAGCGCTTTTGTCTGTTGTTACACTTGACTTCTTCAGATTAAAACAGGAATTATTCATACATCACTTTCTTTTATAGCTAAGCTAAGTCACGTGTCATTAAAGCAAAATGCACCTAAAATCACTGTTGTTTTAGTTGTTACTCCTTCTGCCATGGTGGTACGGCGGTAGCGTTGTTACCTCACAGCAAGAGGTTCTCCTGTTCAATTCTCGGCTGGGCTTGGAAGTGCCTTCTGTGTGGAGTCTGCATGTCCTCCCCACGGTTGGGTAGTGTTCGAAAGACATGCGTGCGTAAATGGGCGTGCCTTCGTTGAAGGCTGGGTGCCAAGCTGGCACCTCAGCATTTCGTAAAAATCTACTGCCAATCATCAGTGGACCGGAGTTCCGCTGTGGTGACCCCTTACCGGGAAAAGCCGAAAGACAAACAACAACAACATACATAGTTAAATTTCACCTTGTAAAATGCATTAAAACCATACTTCTTTATTTACATATTGCATATAGCCCATCAGCCCCATCTCAAAATAAAATAAAGTGCAATCCAAAATACATTTCCACAAAAATAAATCATGTACTTAAAATAAACAAATGTTACTGTGTTGCCACAGGGATATACATGTGTGCCCTCCCCCTAAAAATAAAGTTCACCTTTTAGTTTAAAATAGCTGGAGGGAGAAACTACACCATTCAGTCTGGGTGGGTTAGTGGCATCCACTCTAAGTTGCCACATGAATTCTTTGAATTCAAGAAACAATTCCTTTGGTTCCCCCCCCTACTATCAGGTACTACTTGATCAATGGCTACAAATTTAAACTTGTGAGCTCGGTTCAAGATAGTATGTACAATCAATACATTATTTTCATTACCTTTCCTGATATCATACATATGTTGGTAGATACAAACTTTAAATGCTTTCTTAGTCTTCCCTATGTAAAACCTTTCACAGCCTTGACATAGGTCGACATATACAATATGTGTACTGCTGCAATTCAACTTGAAATTTCATTGAACTGTACCATATCTTGGAATAAAAGCTTTTTCTTTTTCTAATACATTGGCACATTGGTTACAGTGTCCACATTTTAACATCTTACCTTTCTTATAGTTTTTATTCCCCTATTTCTTTCTTTCTAACAAATCTTTGACACGTGCATCTTTTTTTGTATATGACACATGGTCTGTCACCAACATTTTTAAGGACCTCTTTGCCACTTTTAAATATAAACCAATTATTTTTTAAAATATCTTTTATGTCATAAAACTGCAAGTTTTACGTCAGAATAAAGGCCCTGTTAAACTTGTTTGTGTTCCTTGACCCCACATCAACCTTTTTATTACTGCTGTTGTCCCTTTCCTCTGAGCCTAACAGTGGAAAAAAGTGTCCTTTAACTCTCTTTCTGTAACTTCACACAAAACCGGTTCAATGAAAATGTTTGGGTATCCCCTCCTTAGAAACATGCCCCTTAACATTTCCCTTTCTTCAATGTACATTTCTAGGTCACTGACCATCCGTGCTAACCTCACACATTGGCCCTTAACCAAAGATCTTTTTTAAAAGTCAGGGTGCCCACTTTCAAAGTGTAGGAGAGTGTTAGAATATGTGGGCTTTCTGTAAATGGTGGTAGTAAACTTTTTCAATGAATCATCTTTGGTTATAAGGATGTCCAAAAAAATCATTCTATTACTACGTTGTTCCATAGTAAAGCTCAAAAAAGAAGTGTTCCTATTTAGATATTCAAAAACTGGTTCAGCTCTGACTCATTTCCTCCCCAAAAAATAAGCATTCACGATGCTCAAATATAATCAGTTCTGCTATTCTATGTGGGTTTTTTTTTTTTGGTTTTAGGCCTGTTGCGTACCATGCACACCTGTTTAGCTAAAGTAAACACTTTTAAGCAGAGCTGCCCACCCTGGATGCGAACACGCTCTGCATTTCAAGGAATAAGACAGAACAGCCTCAGACACACCCCCTTCCTTAGCTGTGCTTAGCTAAGGACAAACATGGGTCACTGAGCTCCAATGTGCTTACAGCAAGCATGACACACAACTTTTTCATGTTAGTTGCTCCTCCTGTCTACACCGTGGTATTTCTGCAAATTACACTATTGCTGCACAAACACCTGCCTGCTTGCTGAATCGCTAATTCACCTTATTTGCATGGTTTTCACCAGCAAATAAGGTAATTAGCATAAGGCAGTGGTGTATGTGCAGGAATAATGTAGGAGCACTCGTGCACATCCCAGGAGCCCTTTGCTGAGTCACTTGACGGACATATCCCATGCAGCACCTCCTGCACTATTCCTGCACATCGTGCAGGGCTTCATGAATCCTAGGGATGTTATTTCTTGAAATTTTTAGAAACTGGGATGTGTAAAATAGCAAATTGCCATGCAATAGATTCTAAATTTGTTAAATATTTTTAGATGCTAGTGATTAGCAACTTCCAAATCTGTTTAGTATATTTACAGTAGTACAAACTGTGTACAGTATCAGTATTACCTAATCCACAATCTTGATAATGACTACAGTAATTTGGAATGAAACATACCTTTTGTTTGTGTTAGATAGATATTATTTATTATCATAAACTATGTGAAATATATTGTTTAAAGGGATATACAGTATGTTATACTGCTGTTGATGGAGATTTTCTGATCCTTTTCACGATAAGATTAGCAGGATCACATTTGTCCCAAATATTGGAAAAGAGCCAATCATAACACTTGTAATGGATTGCTAGTTTATAAGATTTGGAAAGAGCTCTGTTTTGTGACATATTGTAACACAGGCTACACTCTCATCTGCATGGGTTATAAGGGCTTCAGGGTCAATACCCTACTAATGTCATAGCAACCTATCAACCTATACACAAGTGTCTCTCAGTGGTTCACCACATTACTCTGTACTGTTCTTCCACTGACATACCTGGAAGTTACAGTGCTATGTGGAATATACTACACATATAATGGACATTTCTACACAGTTGAATGCACTCTGTACCCACACCCATACCTCCCAGCCTCTGACAGCAAGACATCTGTACAAAGTCATAAGTAAAAGTCGGACAAAGGCACAATGATAGGCACGTGTTGTAAATATTGCACTTATATACTGAGAAAGTTGGTAGAATAAGGGGTTCTGCGTTAGTAGGAATTGTCTGAAGGTTATGAAGTCTAAAACAATAATGTCTGTCATTATTTTGTAATGTCAGTCCTCAATTATATGCAACTAACTTGCCATAAAAAACACAAGTTTATGTAGACTGGACAAAACTTCTAGCCAAACACCTGGACAATCTGCCATAAAATGTGCAGTTGAAAGTTATGGCCACACCAGGATATGACTTTTCAGCTAAGGAGACTATCACACATGCAGGAGATCCCCAGCCAGTATATCACCAAGTTGCTGGAATGTTTACACAGCTTCACCAGTCACCTCTCAACTGTCCTATTTGGGCACAAATGTATATAGTCAGGCTTAGAATATTGGTCTGTGCATCATACATCTTGTACTCCTCTGTTAAAGCACTGTGATGATCTGAGGATGTCTGTCACTAGGTAATGACACAATACATTGCAATGCCAGACTTCAGATATGTCAGAAAATGTCTGCTAAAACAAACCCAGTACCTCTAGGGAAGTCCTGTTTACTTTTGAGAGGTATGGCTGTAGCACACAAAACCCCGGACTGGAGTACAGCTATCTCTGGAATGGAGTCCCACTCTCACTATAGAAGGTCATACTGGGCTTGCTCCTACACTTAGAGAATCACAGGCCATGTTGGAACCCACATTGGACTATATAGCTGTTTTGTACATATATCTTTGCTTACAGACAGCTAGGTACACCTTAACTGTCCCTACGTACACCCATCAGACAGGATTACCCCCAGCTAGCTGTAGGTGGCCCATATGTGAGACATCTGCATCTGTTGCATGTGATACACAGACATATATATGGGCAAAAGATAATATGTCAAGCATACACACACATAGATGTGGGGAAGAGAGACAGACAGTGATAGAGACACACACACACACACACACACACACACACACACACACACAGGGGGACACACAGAGAGTGAGTCATACACGTGGATACCCTGAATGGCATAGAGTAATGTCCTGCTATGGATAGTAGCATACCAGTCATAAGCAGTTGCATGTGCCAGCATGAAGGCGAGCTCCATTGTGTAATAGTACTCAGCTGGGGGTATAATACCACATAATCTGCCTTTGTGTGTGTGTGTGTGTGTGTGTGTGTGTGTGTGTGTGTGTGTCTGTAGGAGGCTGTTCCCACTCAGTACACTTCCCATTGCCCTACTTCACAAGATATGCTGCTGTCATTCACATTAGAAGTACCATTGGACACCTGTCAGCCCTATAAGCTCTGTAGCAGATACAATAACTGCGTAGCACTATGGTACAAATAAATAGATTGGTAGAGGTTCTGCTCTCAGTTCTGGCAAATGTGGGAATGTGTGTGTGTGTGTGTGTGTGTGTGTGTGTATGTGTATGTTTATAGGCTGAAGTATTTTGAGGACTTTCCCACCCACAACAATTCCCAGTCCCCTACTTTAGCAGTCCTGCTGATGTCCCCTTAGAAGTACCTTTGCACAACACCAGCCCTATAAGCTCTGTGGCATGTGCAATAACTATGTAACAGTATAGTACAAACAACTAGATAGGCAGGGGTTCCATTCCCAGTTCTGGAAAATGTGTGTGTGTACAAATGTATGTGTATAGGATGAAGCATTTTGAGGACTTTCCTACCCGCAACAATTTCCAGTGCCCTACATTAGCAGTCCTGCTGATGTCATTCCCCTTAGAAGTACCTTTGCGCAGTCCCAGCCCCGTAAGCTCTGCGGCGCATGCAATAACTATGTAACAGTATAGTACAAATAACCAGATAGGTAGGGGTTCCATTCTCAGTTCTGGCAAATATGTGTGTGTACAAGTGTGTATAGGTGTGTATATTTGTAGGCTGAAGTATTTTGAGGACTACCCTACTAGTACACATCCCAGTGCCTTACTTTAGCAGTGTAGCTGATGTCATTCACTGTAGAACCACTTTTGGCCATTTGTCAGCCCTATAAGCTCGGTAGTGTATGCAATAACTGTATAACACTGTAATACAAATAACTAGATAGGTAGGGGTTCTAATTCCAGTCCTGGCAAGTGTGTGTGTTTCTTTGTAGATGAAACTGTTTTAGGTCATTCACAGCCACTACACTTCCTAGTGCCCTACTTTAGCAGTCCTGTTGATGTAATTCCCCTCAGAAGTACCTTTGGACAGCCCTCAGCCATATAAGCTCAGCAGTGCATGCAATAAATACATAACAATATAGTCCATATAACTAGATAGGCAGGGGTTCTGTTCTCAGGTCTGGCAAGTGTGTGTGTGTGTAAGTGTATGTACAAGAGTTTGTAAGTGTGTATGTTTGTAAGACAAAGCATTTTGAAGACTTTCCCACCCAGAACATTTCCCAGAGCCCTACTTTAGTAGTCCTGCTGATGTCATTGCCCTTAGAAGTACCTTTGGACAGCACCTAGCCCTATAGGCTCCATGGCACATGTAATAACTAAGTAACAGTATAGTACAGATAACTAGATAGGCAGGGGTTTTACACTCAGTTGTGGCAAATTGTGTGTGTGTGTGTGGGGGGGGGTGTTTGTAAGTGTGTATGTTTGTAGGGTCATGTCTTTTGATGCCCTTCCCACCCAGTACATTTCCCATTGCCATACTTTACAAGGGCTCTTGATGTAATCACCTTAGACATACATTGTGTCACTGTTAAATCATGTAAGCTCTGTGGTGTATGTGATAACTGAGTAATAAATACTGTGATACACATAACTAGATCAGTAGGGGTTCTAAACTCAGTACTGGCAACTGTGATTTTGTGTGTGTGTGTGTGTATACATGTCCCATTGCCCTACTTTACAAGGCCTCCTGATGTCATTCACCTTAGATGTAACTGTATACACTTCTCAGCCCTCTAAGCTCTGTGGCATGTACAATAACAGCATAATACTATAGTGGAAAGAATTAGATAGTTAGGGGTTCTAATCTCAATGATGACAACTCTAGTAGTGTGTGTGAAGCATATCCACTGTTGTGTGTGTCGATTATACCATTTTAAGGGCTGTTGACCCCCTACCCATGACATTACTTCAAAGAGCCTGTTAATGGCATCTGCCTCACATACACCATGTAACACTGGACATCCCATACCAGTCATCTGTACAGATGTACATGGAATATACACATTTGAAACCTATATGTGGTCTGTGTCCCCTAACAATGAGCATTCCTGTGATATCATTGCTAAATATGTCACAGTTACTGTAGTGACACACATGCCAGCATCAGACATCGTACCTGACTGACACATCATGCTGATACAAAGTGTGTCACTCTATCACGTGTGCAGGTTTGTAGGAGCAGTAGATGAGACCAATTGCTATGTCTGGTGGGTTATCCCACCGTCCATTAAGGCATTTGCAAGATTACTTTTTGTAAGAGGTTGCATGTTAGGTCCCAGGCATATAATTTATGTGGAGCATTTCATGTGTATGCAGCACTATAGCACATACAAGTGGATATGTAAGGTTACTATTATGTCTATTGGCAACTGTGTATGTGTTTCTCTATGCACAGCCCCTGTGTCTGTCATTAGTGTGTGTGGATGTGATGGATATACCCTTTTGTGTGCCTCCTCCACCCTGTGAACTCCCCCACTGCCAACCTAGTGTCAGCCCATACAGATGTCATCCACCGTACAAGCACAGTTACACAGTTCCTAACACCAAGCCACTGTGAATGCAATGGTTGTATCACTGTGTATTGTACATTAATAGATGGGTAGGTTATTTATTCTAAGTGTCACCTCCATGTGCATGTATGTCCCCATGCAGCGGTGTGTGTGTGTGTGTGTGTGTGTGTGTGTGTGTGTGTGTGTGTGTGTGTGTCAGATGGCTCTAACATGTTGAGGGCCTTTGAACCCACCATTGGCAATCCACACAACAGTACCACTATGCCATCTGTGTTACGTATCTAGTGCTATAGTTTGTAAGACTGTGCATGTAGGGGCTGTGATCAGCCCTTTGTCAGCTGCCCCATGTACAGGACTATGAGTCTGTGTGCTCTACCAGCACAAGAGGCCAGACATGCATATGAGATAGCAGACATATGCTGGTGATTGTCAGGTTAGACTAACGCAGGCTGACCTGTGTCAGGAATACATAACCCAAACCTGTCATACACAGTAGCAGGCATACCCTCAACAACTGCATGATGGTCAAGTGGATGTGACAGAAATAGCAGGGGCAACAGGTGCTGATAGCTGAATCTGTTACAGTTAACATAATGGTTAAGCTTGTGAGGGACCTAGTAACAGTACTCAAGTAACCTCCTCTGTATGTGTGAACCTGCGGTCCTACAGAACACCCGGGTGACATATATGAAGGCTAGGTGGCTGTGTCAAGGGTGTGTATGCAAGGTCACACTGTCTGCCACAATTGCCCCTCACACACCATTTCATGTAAACACTCCTGGTAAACATGTACATATACAGTTGTACCTTGTCTATGAAAAGATCACTGTGTTTCCACTCCACCTTACCCATCATTGCTTCTGTCAGCAGGCTCACAGCCTGCAGACACACAGACACACAGACACCTGGAATGCAACCAGAATACAGTACATGACACTACAGTCAGTCAGCAGTAGTAACAACAATAGTGCATCATGGCTAGCAAGGTACATACACCTCAAGGTGTACCCATAACTACTGCCAGCAGACTGCACCGTACACAGCATTGCATTGCTACACTGTACTATAGTCACCCTGTGCATCAGACCCATATGAGCATGTCTGTGAATCGATGGTATGGATAACAGGGTTGTGGCACAAGGATCATCACATGCATTGGGTATGGTGTTGGACTGCCGGAGGCCTAAGCTGGGTGATATGTCTGACAGCGTGTGTGTGTGTGTGTGTGTGTGTGTGTGTGTGTGTGTATGTGTATATATGTGCGTGTGTGCATGCGTATGTGCGTGTGTGTGTGTGTGTGTGTGTGTGTGTGTGTGTGTGTGTGTGTGTGTGTGTGTGTGTGCATGCATCTGGAGGGGTGGTGTTCAAATGGGCCATTAGGACCAGTTTCAGGATATTTCCACCTGTTGTAGGAGTGTTGACTGGCTGATCCACTGCATTGCCATTGACAAAGCTGAGGAATCTCTGTACATTCATGTTCAGGTGGTATAGGTCATGCACACTAACCAGGAGCAGGGTAGACAATTGCATCCTGACAAATTCCAGCAAGTCCCAATAGGTGTTGTGGGTGTCCATTGTCAGGGTTGGAGGCCTGTAGCTAACTATGATTTGAGTAGGTGTTTTGTCAACTGTTAACTGCACTTGGGATGTCTCCCATGCATCATACAGTTTGGCCAGCCTGGAGGTGTGTATGTGTATGATAATGTTTAACACTACACCTCATGTGGATTTGCATCCCTCCATTTGTGGTCTACACATATGATGGGATGAGTAACCTGGCATGGTTAGTGTGCTCTCCACAGCTGCAAAGCAGGTGTCAGTGAATGCACAAATGTCGGTATCCTACAGGACAAGGTACGCTTGCATTGACATGGGTTTCATGCTAAGACACCTAGCTCCTGGTAGAGCAAGACATCTGCACAAAGGCATACATCACTGGAGGGCAAAGGCCAGAAAATAGTGTCACTTTATGAATCTAGCTGAAACACATTTAGTTGCCAGCAAAGATGGTGTCGCATTCACATGTCTACTCCACAGGATATGACATCTGACAATCAAATGGATGCTATTATGTTATGACTTCAGTCTTCAATGGGTTGCCAGTGATGTGCCAGATAATACACAACTATATGAGGCATTGACTACAAATATGAGGCGGACATGTGGTCAGTCTGCAAAACTGTGGACAGTTGTCAGGTATGGGCTGTTTATATAACATACAGTTCAGCACACACTTCTGCACCTGTTGTGTAGTATGCACAAGCCCTATATAAGTCTCTTACATTTGTAAGACAAGCATATGAATATTTGCAAGATCCCAGGTAGCTGGCCTAGCAATGTCACACTCAGTATTGGACAACAGACACTCCAGTAGTAGTCATACATGAGTTGACCTTTGCTGGGGTGACTCAGGGGCCAGAGATGTGATCATGTCACTGCAGACAGGGCAAGCAGGAATGGTCTTAGGTGCTGGATAGCAGCATGTGAGTCCAGCAGGTCTTGTTCCGACCTAGTGTTTAAATTCCTATTTCACATTATTGCATCCCCCTTCTGCATTCCATTACAAGTTTACGTGATTGACATACCTGTTATAGTGCTGAAGAGTTTCCTCAGAATAATGTAAATGATTAGGTTTGTGTAGTTGCAGTATGTCCTTGTATAGTGGGTTCAGACTTGTGTTGCATAGGCAGCAGCTTGCCTTTTGTAGGTAATGCTCATGAGCAGGTGATGGCCTGAGCACCAATCAGTGTCTCCCATGTGTTACTTGCATCCAGAGCAGCTGTGTTGTCTTTCCATTAGCCAATGCCATAGCAACACAGTGCTATAATGAAGTCCGTCATGTGGGCCTTGCCCCTTTTCCTTGCCTATGTGGAGGACATTATGGAGGTGTGCGGGCTACAGCTTCACAGTTGGTAGGTGGAAATACCTCTTAGGACAAGACATGTGGAGACAGCCCAACAAAATGGGGGACAAAGCTCCAGAATTGGGTACAGATTGTAAGTATCACTGTTATACACATAGATGATTGCTAGATTAACAGGGTTTGTCTGGGCATGCATTTCTGCATGACTTGATGTCTGACAGTGATATGTCTCTGACATACCTCTCAACCATCCAGATTTCCAGACTGCCCAGAGGTTTGCCTGTTATGTTTTGTCTGTTCCTCAGATAATTCCTGATTTTGAAAAATCATTAGGATAATGTGAGGATTGTAGTCTGTAAATGTTGGCATCCATTAGTGTTTCAGACATCATATCCTTCAGGGATGTTATGTTACAACAAACCCTGTAACACCAGAAACTGTTTCAGTGTGTAACACCATTATGTGAGATATGTCCCTCTTTTCGGCCCCCTGTCCCCAAAATATGTCATGCTTTGTCTAGATGTCTTGCAGTATGAGGTTCAGAGGTATGGTATATCTATTTAGTGACTGCACTCCTGATATCATCCCATTGACTTAGCAGACTCCTGGAAGTGGTATGTGGCAGTGACCATAAATATGGTCCCACACACTGGACATTCTGTGGAAATTTGTACAGTTGAGAGTTATGTATGTCTGGACATTGTTAACAGACTACCAAGACTGTGTAGCAGTGTTGTGTGTAAATGTTGTTGGGCTGAGTAGGGAGAGTAGCAGATGTGAGTATCATAGATCCTTTTCTATCTGACTGTGCATTCTGCTACAGTTGCTGGTGGTCTTTCAGGTGTATATGTTTGTAGTGGTAAACTGAGAAATGTCCTGTGACACCTCAAGATTCCCAGTAGACTGTGAGTTGGGCCAGTATATGTTGGTGTAGTGTGTGACTGGCAATCAGGATATGTTTGTTCGAACAGTTGTTCTACTCTCAAGTTCATTTGGGGTACTAGTATGTTGCTGTGACTGTGGTTACAAATGGTTGTGAGTGGACAATTTCTCACCAATGTCTGCTTTTCCCTACAGTTCCATCCCTGTAGTGCATGATATATTTGGAAATACATGGGTGATTCTCGAGAGATGATTTGGGGTAGTGTCATGTTGGTCTTACTGTAGTTCAGAAGGTGCTGGCTGAAATGGTTGGCAGCTCTCACTGTTTTATCTCTTCTGTTACATGACTGCAGTCATACCTCTCCACTGTCCAGATGTCTAGACACTGTCCAGATGTGTGACTCATATGTTTGGTTTGTTCCCCATAACAGTTGTGGGTGTCTGACAAATCACTGGGATGATGTGAGCATTGACATCAATAAATTATGACAATTATTTGTGTTTCAACCTGGAATCTATCATGAAATATATGTTAAATCAAACCATGCTACTGTAGTAGACTTCTATGTGTATAACAGCCACATTTCAAAGATCTCACTATTGGTTGCCCTTTATCTCCCCCACTTTGTCAGGCTTTTTGCAAATGTATTGCAGTAAGAGATTTATATATATATATATATATATATATATATATATATGTATATGGGTCTACCTGAAAACACCGACACTCCAAAACACAGACAACAAGATAACCGACACCACAAAACTGACAGTTCAAAAGCACGAAACTTCAGGAGTGCAGTCACTAAATAGATATACCATACCTCTGAACCTCATACGGCAAGATATCTGGACAAAGCATGACATATTTTGGGGACAGGGGGCCGAAAAGAGGGACATATCTCACATAATGGTGTTACACACTGAAACAAACCACAATCCCGACAATCAACAAAACAAAACAAATGCCTTTTCCGAAAAACATACACACAACACAAGCACACCAAAAACCTTACAAACCTACACTAAACCTTACATACACAACTATCTATGCACTAACCTTAACCCAAACCCTGACCCTAAGGTCCATCACTATCGCACACTTACCTTACCCACATCCTAACCCTAACTCACTTAACCCGCCCCTAACCCTAAAGTCTGTCACTATCGCACACTTGCCTTAACATGTCAGTGTTCTCAGCATCGGGTTTTCAACTGTCGGTCATCTCAGTTGTCGATCTTCCAGTGTCGGCGTTCTCGTCGTCATTGTTTTGGCGTGTCAGTGTTTTCAGGTAGACCTATATATATATATATATATATATATATATATATATATATATATATATATATATATATATATATACCAGCACTCAACCCAGCAAAGCTTCTTTTTTGTAAAATGCCCAAATACAGGCAAAAAACGAGTCTGGAAACACTTTTGAGTGAGCTAAAATAGCTCAATAGTATTTTTACTGTTATACCATCTCTCAGTAGTGGAGTTAGTGAAAAATATGGTACGGACTACCACACAGACCGGTATCCGATTTCGCCCTCTAGTGTCCTCAGTGTGTATTTACATAACTTCCCTCTTCAGTTAAATACACAGCCAAATTAAAGCTATAGTAATTACTGGGACAGAATATGCTATGATTCAATCAAGATTAAATCTGGGTAAACATATATACATGAATAAAGAAACATATATATATATATATATATATATATATATATATATATATATATATATATATATATATATATAATATATGTAATAATTATTGATGCAAATGATGGGTGGGGGGAGAGAAAAAAGTCCATTATCAACTGTATCAGCTTCTATTTTTCACAACAGTACTGTTCAATACTATACAGGTCTGTTTTCACTTAACATCTACCTATGGCCCATAGCTTCTGTGGCACATACATACCTGTTAGACTGTCAACCTGTAATGGTATGGGGCAGACTAGGTGGACTGTGGCTACTTTACTGGGGGGCTTGTACATGTCAGGGCTACATACTTGACAAGGAAGGGGTACCCTTGCAATGATGTTGTGTAAGTCTGCTACTAGCATAGTTCACCTGGATTCCGATCTGTGTCCAAGGTGATTGGCAGTGACCACTAGCCATGACAGCGTGACACTTGAGAGACATGTATCGGGAAGGGGCATTGTGTATGTACCTATTCTGCCGTCATTTGCAGGCATGGGGCTGGTCAGTGGGACAGTTGTACATGGTGTATTGTTATACCCTTCAAACAGCCACTACAAGCATTTCAGTACCTGTAAGACCTGTGGAGAAAATATCTGTTACCACTATCTGTTTCTACATATATTCAGGATTTCTTGAGTGTATATATGCACACATCTCAGTATCACTCCCTGGATTCAACTTGTGGCTAGGTGTGCTAAAATGAACTACAAGGCTGTTTCTCATCACACTGAGCTACTGGGGTACTGCTGTCTCTTGTTTGACTGTTTTCTGCCTAATACTCTGTGGGTTAGACAGTCTGATCTTGTAATCCTGAGATTCATGCATGACAGATACTGTACTGTGTAATAATCCTTTGAAATTATACAATCAGGAAAGCAAAGGTTAACCCAAGGCACTGCAGCAGGGAACACAGTATAATACATTTGACATTAGTATTCAGGGCTTGGATCTTAGTGCATAACATATGTCATATTTCATGTATATCTTGATTTACAGCTCCACAATCTACTGTTTTGCATCCTAGCTGATTCTCAGAACAACCTCTGTTAATTAATGTTGTCAAAGCCATATTTTCTGTGCAGAACCTGTGCACATTCTATTTCTACAACAACAAACCAGAATCAACACGACAGTTTGTAGTTTAGGTTTTTATTGTACTTATATGACACAGTGCTCTACTATTGCATATGCTGTAGATGACTATTAGTCTGGCAAACTTTTCTTTAATCATTAGACACAGAACACAGTAATCAATTTACTCCTTCTTATTTATTTCACTATATAATGCAAGGTAGATCTGTACTCACCAGCCTGTCAGCGCAGCCTTGTCAGTCTGTCCGCATGGGCCTCAGCATTGCTAACCATCTCTGCTGGAGCTGTAGGGGGAGAAAACAAACATTATGCATACCTGTCTATCACATACTCAGGCTAGAATTTGGTACAGCTATATCTGGGATACTTACAAACTGCTGGAGCATGGTTGTCCCGAGCATCTTGGATCCATTGGGCCAAGAATGCCCCCTTCCTCTGCTTTAGGTCAGCATAGTGATGCTGTACCTGCTGACCAGATTGGGGGATGCCAGTGGCACTGGTGAGATCTCATGCCAGATGGTCCCAGGCCTCCGCTTTATATTGTGAGCCATGGTACTGGCCCTGCAGCAGTCTGTCATCATGGTTTGCTGCAAGGAGCTCAGCCATGACTCTGGAGTCCAAAATGCCCCAGTGCTGTGCCCAGAAGCATGAGCCCTCACCAGCACCTGTAAAAGTTCCTACTCAGAGCAAGTCAAAACAGATTTTGTCTGTATTCCTACCTGTACCATTTAAATACGACTATATTTTCATCCTTTGCCATCATTCAACCATTTTGAAAATGCTGAGCTCAGCTAAGTGGTGCACAAACCCGGTAAGCCAATTTCAGCAGTGCTTAAAGGAGTAATTGCTGAGCACTGCTTAACAGTGCACAAACCCACTAAGCCGATTTGAGCAGTGCTTAAAGGGGTAATTGCTGGGCACTGCTTAGTGCACAAATCTGCTTAGCTGAGCTGACTGCTGGTTAGCATTTACATCTTAGCAATGCTTAAACCAGCTATGCATCGCTGAGCACTGCTAACCATTGCTCATGTTTCATTTTTAGGACACATCCGAATAATGACTTAATTAATCATTACTGACATATTAGTTAGTGTATATGATTTACTTTACATGATGTCTCTCTCTGTGCTTTCATTACATTACCATGGGGTGTGACTATACTGTATGGGACACTTTTGTATACATGGGTGATCTCACATGTTATATACACTCAAACTTCCATTTTAAAGACACTTTGCACTACCTGACAATGATAACACCACAGATACCTATGATTTTTGGTTCCCCTAAAATACACAAGAGTGTACCTAACCCACCCTTAAGAGCTATAGTGGATGGGAGGGGGGGTCAGTCACATATGCTTGTGCCAAATATGTGGACAATAAGCTCAAACCAATAATTGAAAGTGAGAAGCAAATATGCCCAGACTCATGGGGATTTTTGCATGGTATTAACAATTTGGAATTTAATGCAGATTACAACTTTTTAACAGTAGATATAAACAATCTATATACTGTTATCCCCCAAGAGCTGGGCCTTGATTGGTTCAGAGCTTTACTTACAGATAAAGGGACAGATAATAATGACATTAATGTCATTGAAACACTACTACTGTTAGTCCTTTCCAACAATGTTATATTGTTCAATGGCCAGGTGTATAAACAAACGTCAGGTATAGCCATGGGGGCACCCTGTGGTGGTAGTTTTGCCAACTGTGTATTAGCCTACTGGGAACATGAATTTTTGTTTAAAAGCCACCTTTTTCAAACATATACATCCTGGTACATGATGTACCAGGATGATATGCTTTTTTTTATTTGGAAAGGTGATGTCACTACAGTTTTGCCTTTTATTAATGAAATTTGACAGCTTACTGATTTTCTTGACTTCACCTATCAGTTTGCAACTGACACTATTAATTTTTTGGATGTTTCCATATCTAAAGACAGAGCTCACAATAGATATAAAATTATAATTTTTAGGAAACCCACATATTCGAACACATTCCTACATTTTTCTAGCAGCCATCCCTTTCATCAAAATAAAGCAGTGATGAAGGGACAGTTGGTCTGGGCTGCTAGGATGGTATCCTTAGAACATGATTTCTTAGCAGAATGTAGTCTTCTTAGAGATATGTTTATTATCAGAGGATATCCCAGGAGACTATTTGATCAGATTTGGAAGGAAGTAACTAATAAAAGACAGGATGGCCATTTCCGGCTAAACTTGTGTCAAATATATTATACAAGAATTGGTCCTTGATTTTAGAAGACACACATATTAATAGAAAGGTTGATCAGCCTTTGCATATATTATATAGACAAGGGCAAAATTTAAAGAACCTTGTAGAACTACAAAACAAGGCAGTTAAAAATAAGGGGATGTTAAAATGTGGGACTGCAATCAATGTCAGTATATTAAAACTGGCCATACATTCAATATAAGAGGTCAAAAATATCAAGTGAATATGAAATGCAATTGCGAATCCAAGGAAACAGTTTATGTAGCACTGTGTCAACAGTGCCAATCATTTTATATTGGGAAAACAGAGAGAACCTTAAGACAAAGAATATATGAACACCTATATCACATTAATAAAGGAAATTCAATCAATGCACTTGCCAGGCATTCTTTGGACTACCCCACTCATAGGTTTCTTTTTACCATTTTACATCAAGAAAAACAGCTTTAGAGGGGGACCTTGGCAGCTTAAGCTGAATGAATTACTATGGCAAATCCATACTTTTGCCCATATATTTCCTGGGCTTAATGAATATGCTTCTATTATGTGTATTTTGAAACTTAAAGCACTAAATAGGTAAGATATAAATATACTTTACCTGACAGATTTTATCATTATCATTCAATATTTAATTATATATATATATATATATATATATATATACATACATATATATATATATATATATATATATATATATATATATATATATATATATACTTATACTTTATTATGACATATTTTCCTACATTTTTATTTGTCATGTTTTTTAGACATTTATATAGTCTTAAATGTTTGTATTCGTATTCTTACTTCTTGACTATGATGTCATCTTGATAGTTTTTTCTGTGTTTTGAGGTGAACAATTGTATTGTATACAATTTTAGTATATACAATTTAAGTATTTACTTAAGTAATTCTTTAATGTTTTAATTGCTGGGCAATTAAGGTTAATTGTTGTCTTTATAAATACTATTGCATGTTGGGATAGGATGTCTGAAGAAGTTTGGAAATTTGTCTAAACGAAAGCGCTAACAATAAACTATCCTGCTTGAAGGTACTTCAGCTACTTCGTTTCTGTGTTTTTTACCAAACTTCCATTTTAGACCAGCTACACTACCCTGGTTGACAAATATCAATTACTACATAATTTAAAATGTACATAATAATTCAACTCAGCTACCAGCTAACAGTCACATTTTACGCAGACTGTTCTATGATCTTAAAACCAACAAGGTAACTCTTTCAGCGAGTTGTTCAAATGCTGTTGATGAAGTTCTGCAGTTTTGGCAGTTAGCTAGCATACCTACAACATAGAAGCCAAATACAGTGGCAAAACTCAAAAGTCTGTATGAGAAGCATTCTAGAATCAAGAAGAATAAGAAGTGCCAGTCAGATACACAGTCTCAGTTAGAAACAGATTTTAGCAATGCACTTTTGAAGCTTTGTGATGTGGGGCATGCTGATGCAGAATTATTAATAAAGACTCAAGAAGACTGGGATTTTCTACAATATCAATGTACAGACAGAAAAATGATAATTGGTGGAGAGGACATTGAATTAAAAAAATGAATGTACAGAAAGGAAAAACAACTACAGGAAGAAATGAAATGCAAAGATAAAGAACAGCTGAAAGAAACAGTCAGAGTAGCTGGAGAGCTGACAGAGGCAGAAGACAGTTGTGAACATGAAAATGACGATGAAGATGATGCAGCAGCAAACATGTCAAAATATCACCAGAATTTAGTAACTGGTAGACAGCCTGTCAAAGAAGTGAGCACAGTAGATACAGGATCACCTGAATCGGTATCCAAAAAACAATGACTGGTGGATAAATCTCTTTTTTGCCAGCTTGGACCGCACAAGAATAACTTCTTGTCAAGCGATGTATATCATTACACTGGACCTGCAAGCAGCTGGCCTTGATGTAAATGATCTGGTTATGTCCACAAGTTCAATACACAGAGCAAGGCAAGCTGCATGGCAATCCATTGCTGAGAAAGTAAAGAAGCAGTTTCAGCTATTAACACCCTTTGTAGCACATTTTGATGGGAAGCTGTTACCTCAAGGTGATGGAGAATTTGCTGATTACATGCCAATTGTTGTTACAGGTTGAAATACTGAAAAACTGATGGACATACCCCAACTTCCATCAAGCACTGGTGAGCTGATGGGACAAGCAGTGGTACAGACATTGCATAGCTGGCCAGGTGTTCCAGAATGTCTAGCTGGTTTGTGCTTTGATACTACCAGTGCCAATACTGGTGTGCACACAGGTGCCATCACAATAATTCAGCAAGCATTTGAGAAATGAGTCTTGTTTTTATCATGCAAGCATCACATTTTAGAAATTATTTCTATGGCAGTGTTTGACATGTTCTTCCCATCTTCAGGACCACAAATATCAGTTTTTAGAAGATTTAAAGAATACTGGAAACTTCTTGACTTGAATGCATATGCAACACTGGTTAAGGAAACTGGAGGTAATGGATGCCTGTAAGACTATGAGAAACACTGGCTAGCTGAGAAGCGAAGTGGGGTTGTTGCACTACTGTGAGACAAGCTGACCTGTGAAACAGCCTCATGATGACTGCCTTGAATTTCTCAAGCTGTCACTGCTCCTCCTCGATGACAAACCACAAGGTGAAGCATTTGCTTTCAGTCCACCTGGTACATACCATCATGCAGGTGGATGGCAAAAGGCATATACTACCTTAAAATCTACTCCTTCTGGGAGCGGTTTAGATTAACTGCACATGAAATTCAGGCTTTTTCACTGAATCTGCCTCTTCACAGTGACAGTGTACGTTAAGGCATGGTTTTCAGCTACTGACACTTGCAATGCTCCACTCAATGATCTTTGCTTGTTGCAGACACTGGAACCATTTACAGCCACAGACAACCAGATGGCTCAAGTTGCTTTGCGAAAGCTCAAGGGACACCTTTGGTATTTGAGTGAAGATCTCATAGCATTGTCCTTGCTCTCAGATCGAGTGTGAAAAGAAGAGAAACAGCATATTATTGAAGCCTTGAAAAAGCCACCCAGTAAGGAAGATCTAAGAAGAGTCAACGCAAAAGCTGTTGTCAGTTTCCAGGACACGACCTTATCTGCCTTCACAACAGAATGATCAATGAATCTGTACACTGCTGTCAACACAAATCCATCTTTCCTAATAGCTAATCCTGCAGCGTGGAGTGACATGCCTGACTTTATTATTGCGAAACAAACTGTTACAGCTTTGTGAGTTAACGACTGTGCCGAATGAGCAGTCACATTAGCAACTGACTTTTGTTAAGTGCTGACTCACAATGAGGAACAGCAACAGCTGGTATATCAGATCATTGAACACCATTGACAGAAAGTTACAGAACCACTAAAAAGATGCTAAAGTACTATAAATGAACTGATGTAAACTTCAGCTTACTACCTATGAATGTTGTTAATTTTTACTAGGCTTATTTTTTCCTAAACTGTTTGACATTTGTGTTGCTCAGAATTACAAACAGACATTTCAGATGCAGCATGAAACTGATATTTGCCATTTGTGTACTGATTTATGAAAGTATTTAATTTCTATTGGTGCAATTTGGAAAAAAATGTAAACATCTCAGAATTAAAGTGCACTGAGCTGTCACTTAACTTAGAGTTTAAGGCTTTAAATTTTACATGGTTCTTTGTCCTACCAATCCTCATAAAATCAGGGGTATGCGAACAGAAAATCAAAAAAAATGTTTTGCATATATACATGAAACACCCTGGCGGACACTGTTTTACTATTTTATTTGATTTCAGTGTCTGCGGACACTGAAATACTTTTAAAAAGTGCCATATGGCACTTTCTGAGTGCAGAGGTATGTTAGATGTGCATGCACTCCTTAAACACACCCACTGCACTCAGTAGTGTTCGTGTCCATTTAGCCTTAGCAGTAGTGCACCTTCATGAATATGCAAGGCGCGCTGCTGTTAAAGCTTAGGATAAACAGACACAGTTCACTTCATGTAGGAATAGCACTATTCCTGTACAGAGTTTATTGAATCCCAGGGTAAGTGTGAACAGACAACACAGACTTAACTCACACCCTCTTCCTCCTAATTTTAGTTTTCCTACTAATATTCATGCATCTTTAAATATTGACAGGGATTCATAAAGGTATCACAAAGTGTAGACTACACGTACACTTAGTGTAATTTTTCTGAGTGACTAGAAAGCACAAAAATGTGATAAGAATATTCTTGCATACATACTGTTTACACTTAGTGTATACTCAGTGTAGGCTTTATTGAATCTGGCCCATTTTTTTAATTTAGGATAAGATGATAGGTCAATCATTTGTTTGTTCAGTATCAGATTCGGGTTTTTGTCAACATGATGCGGCAGTCTGGTTAAGCCAACTCACTAAGTTTTGGAAAGAATTTATACAAACAGAGAAGAAGGGACAACTTTTAATGTCCTTCCTTTGTCTTTGATCCAAGAATGGAATTGCAAGTAAATTTGATTTATATGTTTTAAATGTTCTGTGCGAAATATAGACCCAGAATGGATATCACTGAAGATTCTTAGCATTTTTGACCTTCCATGGCAGAGAGGTATTTATAATTAATTTATGATTACGTAGTATAACTTAAAGTCAGGAATGTTCATACCATTCAGTTCTTTAGGTATAGTTAACTTACTGTATTTGATTCCTGTTGATTTATGAATGTAGCTAATTTAGATTCTAAAGTAAAAATATGTGGTAAGTTCAAAATTGTTGATCTAAAATGAAATAGTATTTTTGGATGAATATTCATTTTAATTGCAATTTTAGAAAGAAAAGAGAATTTGATTGATGAACATCTTGAGATGTCGTTTTGAATATTAGTCCAGCATTTTATATTATTATTCTGTAAAATAAGTTTATTGCTTTGGAAAAAGTATATTCCTAAATAATGTAAGATTATTTAAGTCTAATACGTTCTAATTTGGTTAGGCCTAAGTAGTTATAATTGGGATTTACAGGAAAAACAGTGGATTTTTAAAGTTAATTTTATAATTAGAAAATATTGAAAAATCATGAATAGTCAGAATAATTTGAGATAGTAGCAAAAACTGTATTAAATAATACTGGTCCTAACAAGGTACCCTGAGAGACTCCTGAGTTTACTGGTAAATTGTCATATCTGATGCCATTTATTATCACAGATTGTGTACATCCTACCAATCACACTGATATCCATCTAATAATCTATAGATTGATTTTTACCTCAGATAAAGCAATGTATATTGCAGGAAGTGGAAAAGGTTGAATGCCATAGTGAGGTCCAAATGAATTATACCAGATGACAGACCAAAATCATTGTCCATAGTGATCTGATTGTAGTATTCAACAAGATTACTAAGATTTCACCTACCCATAGCAGAGCTATGCTACTCAGTGTGTAATACAATAGTGCCATTGCATTATTGGTATTCATTAGTTCTGTAAGGCATCTTTCAAAACATGTATCAAGGATAGACATTAATCTGTTTGGCCTGTAGTTCTTAATAATATATAACTTTTCCCTTTTAACTGGTACTTTCTCAGAATGTAAAAGATTGTTGAAAAAATTCTTCAGTACTGGCATAGGCATAGTTTTTATTTATAAGTTATGTAGTTTAATGGCTGAAATAATACCTGGTCCCATAAATGCTGTTTTCTTTTTTGTTTAGTACTCTAGATATTGCATCAAGTGACATAAAAGGACAGCAGTTCCCCAAAGAATTATTAAATTCAAAGTTTAGGAAAGTAGACCTACTGATGGTTGAAGAAAATAACTTATTGAATTAATTAACAGTTACAGTAATGTCAAGTAACTGAAGAGTTAAGTTGTATAACATGGAAATGTCCCCACGGTTAAGTCATTTGACAATCCAAACATGTTCATAATTTAATAACAAATATCTATATTAAACAAATAAAAACAAATTAAACTCTATCATCCTTTGTGGGATCCTCCCCAGGACTTCATCAGAACTAATAATATAGCAATACCCCACGCCTGGGTGTGGGTAATGTGGGATTTACCCACGGTTGGCGTGGTTTGGTCCCGAGGGTGAAGCCCGAGGGACCAAACAAAGACAACCGTGGGTAAATCCCGCATTACCCACACCCAGGTGTGGGTTATTGCTATTATACTATGACATTATTTAAGAAAAGAAATAATTACTTTTCTTAAATAATGGCATTGTATAATGCCTCTTTGCTGCCCTTCCGCAACTGTCTGGTATCCGCGGCAGTTCTGATGTACTGTGCATGCCTACGCAGTACATCAGAGCTGTGGCCAAAAGCAACGGAGAAAGCAAGATCTCTGTTGCTTTTTACTGTTTCGCTATGTTAAATGGGTTTAACATAGCGAGACAGCTTTAAAATAAGCAACGGAGATCTCCGTTGCTTATTTTAAAGCTGTCTCGCTATGTTAAACCCATTTAACATAGCGAGACAGGTTTAAAAAAAAGCAATGGAGAAAGCAAGATCTCCGTTGCTTTTTACACACCGTGTCACTATGTTAAAGGAGTTTAACATAGCGAGACAGCTTTAAAAAAAGCAACGGAGATCTCCGTTGCTTTTTTTAAAACCTGTGTCACTATGTTAAACTCTTTTAACATAGCGAGACAGTGTTTTAAAAGAGACTTATACTAATGGAAAAAGTCCGGGCGACCGGACCTTTTTTCCATTAGTATAAGTCGATTTACAACGTGCACGCTGGCCAATCAGCGTGCATGTTTTGGAATATTAATGGGGGGTCATGGTATAATACCCATTAATTTGTTCCTTAAATAGAAATTACTGTGTACCATGTGGCAATCAAATTTCAGCATTTTAAAACAACAAAAACATCTTCATTTACTTATATAGAAATTTTAAACAGAAATGTGTAAGACCAATTTATAATATGAATTTTTAAAGTTATAAGTACTTAAATAACATCACAGTTACATCACAGGATCTTTGTAAAAATATATATAAATATAAAAGTATTTATTTCACAGTTTAGCTGCCCATAATTTTAATACAGAATTAATAGACATTCTATCATTAAGACCCTGTTAATTGAATGCATTTGATGTTACCTACCATAAAAGATCCTTATACTCAATTTTATTTTCCCATGTTCCTCTCCAGGGTTGTGTCTGTAACACACAATTACTGAACAAAACAAAAAAATTGGTGAATGTATTGACTTTCTCAACATTTAAAGAGGTTTTATTCTTGATTCGAGAGGTGGTACCACACAACCTGGGAGATAAAAAAAATGGGTGAACGTCACCACAGATAACGATGTTCAAATGATAAGTGCTTTTTTTTCCTTTATTCCATTCCACGGAACTTCATCAGATAACTTCCATACATTTCATTTCCTTTAAAAAGGATTAGATAACCAATCAGAACACCAATTTAATTTAATTAAGTTGCCTTCTTTGTGGCTGCTAAAAACCTTAAACCCATGCAGCTTTAAAAATCAAAGCTGCTAAAACCATTGTTACTTTTTTATTATCAAATGTCTTAAAACCAACTCAGTTTTATTATTACTATTATTGCCTCTTTTGGTTGCATTCACCCATTTATTTTTTCTCCTGGGTTGTGTGGTACCACCTCTAGAATCAAAAATAAAACCTCTTTAAATGTTGGGCAAGTCAGTGTATGTGGGTCTATACACAGCATTATTTAAATTACATTTCTTAATACCATTAAAAATGTCCAGAAATCCTCTTGCACAAATTGCACTCCAATAGACTTTATTAAAAAAAGGCAACCAAGTAAACAAGATACTTGCCCCACAAATACCATTTTGTGAGTAAATCTTTGGTCTACAGTCATAACTGATATACACTACTTCACTCTCAAAAATATATGTGCAATGCCCACAGCTTCCACATCCTTTAGCTCCACCCATTTACATCTTAGTGTGGGAGCCTTGTTCATGGGGGCACAATTCTTCAAGGTTTTATTTTTGTTATATACGAGCAAGGGGCTATTGGTTACCAACTCCAGTAATTCAAGATTTATTTTAACAATACTCCAGTTCTTGACCATAATAGTTCTGCTACTCAAAAAATTGGAATCAGATTGTATTACAATTGCCCTTAAAAAGTTCACACCATTCAATTATCATGCATTTCCTTAATTAAACACTACCTAAATAGACCTTTGCCAGATAGTGGCATGTACTTGGCACCTCCACCATTGTTACCTCTTCACAGGTTTTATTTAATAACTCTTTGGAGTAGAATAATTTACAAATATTTCCAATAGCTTATCCCTCCATTCAACAAACTTTTCCTTGTCTAAAACCACTGTTGGTAGTCTAACTGGCTAATCTTTTACCACAACTTTTTTTCTGGTAAAAAGGGTGAGAGCTATTAAAATGTAAATAACTATTGGAAAATGTCTGAATCCTACATACACACACACACACACACACACACACACACACACACATATATATATATATATATATATATATATATACATACATATCTATATACATACACACCCACCCACACAGATGTACACACATTTATTGGTTGCAATAATTGCTAGTTTTTTTGGAATTAAAACATCCAAATATTTAATACTATGACAATCATGTTGATAAATAAATTTTAAGAGTTTAGTGGTATTTCCTATGTATTCAATAAATTCACTGAGTTTTTCCTGTGCTCCTTTCTGCAAAGTAAAGATATACTCAAAGAAGTGAGCATAGAACTTCTTAGATCCAACACAATCTGAACTCCAAATGAATTTATTCTTCCAAGACCACATCATCAAGTGACTTGCCCGTGGGGACATTTCAGCATTTTCTTTGGATTATTTGTCTTGTTCGATGCTGGATTGTTACTTGTTCTTGATTAACTTGTATAATACTCACACAATGTTTGGATTTACTAGATTTTCTCATGTACTTGAAATAGTTATTTTTACTAGTTTTGTCTAAAGTTAATTTTCTCTCATATGCTGCTTTCCCAAGTCTAATTTTATTTTTCAAGTCTTTACTAATTGTGTTTAGTTGTCTTTAATTGAAGCTGCTTGGAAATTTCTTAAAAGTCTTAAAAAACTTTTTTTTCCTTTTAAGTTTTAATTAAGTCATGTTTTCACCAAAAGGGGAGTGTGTTCTTTTTTCTGGATTTCTGTGATTGTGGACAACACCCTGAATTTTCAATTTTTTCAAGAGAAATATGACTATAACGTCTGCCTTCAGAGAAAAATTATTTTGACCAGTGAACTGTATTAATGTTCTTGTTAAATGTTTCAATACACAGAAATTGCAAAAAAATGTAGGTAATGGGTGATTACAATATTGCAAGTACTTTGAATAGGAGCAGAGAGTACTAGTGGTAATAAAGACACACTAATTCTTCATCTAGGACTGAACTTTGGTGAGCAAGTAGGATCTAACTATTCTGAA
This sequence comes from Protopterus annectens, assembly GCF_019279795.1. Lineage (NCBI taxonomy): Eukaryota > Metazoa > Chordata > Ceratodontiformes > Protopteridae > Protopterus > Protopterus annectens. Next base: position 710,751,957 of record NC_056732.1, on the reverse strand, counting down.
GGCCATCAGAGCATGCTGTCGCTCAAAACAATATCCTAATCATAGGTGACTCAATTGTCAGACATAGACATTCCACATAGGCAGAGGAAGGACAGAGTAAGTAGCTGTCTCTCAAATATCAGGATTTGTGATATCACCACAGTCCTTGGATTCTTGTCCCTCAAGTAAACATTTGAACTGATCATTGCCCACATAGGTGTGGATGATCTTAGATGCACTGCTGTGGGGAATATGAAAAGAGACATTGTTGTGCTCTTTATGTATGTGACTATGTCTGGAAAGAAACTGATCTTCAGCAACATCTTGCCATCACTGTGAATGATGCCATAATGCAAACAAAATGTGATTGATTTCAGTAAATGCCTCTGTAATTGGTATAATTTTAGGGGTTATCAATGTGTGCAGTTATGTGAAAAGATAGTTGACAACCCTACCTGTTTTACCAGGAACAATCTTCACCTCTTCTTAAAGGGCTTCCAGAAATTCACTTTCTATCTCCATAGCCCTTTTTTAGACAAAATCAGTCTTCTAGACTTTGCAGCTTAGTAAATTCAAATCAGTACATGTATTAAGCTGGCACTACTTAGTACTAACATTCTAAACAAGAATATGCCTGATCTTGTGGCTTTCTTGACCCCTGAGCACATACATATTTATGTAAATACTGAATCTTGGTTACTTTTTCTCTGGGCTAGTGCCTATTATTCATTCTTTCATTCATTCAGATATTTTGTAATGGTAGTGGGTGTCTCCCGCCCCCTCTCTCTCTATATATATATATGTATATAGATCTTCTTTCAAATCTTGAAATACTGAAATACTGAATTTCAGTATCTCGAGACCAGAATGTCGAAAGTTAACTTTCTTGAAAGTGCAAAATATCATATGGCAGAATCCTGAAATATAGTTGATTACGGTACAGTATCACATTAAGGTATTGTAGTGTTTGGAGAATGGTATGGTGGCCATGAAGTTGATGTGGAGTTTTGTGGACTTTGAAATGGAAGTTGTGCTTTTTAATGTTGAAGGTTAAGTGTACTGTATGAATCGAATTATTTAAAGGAAAGTGCATGTTTGTTTTACTTGAAAGCTTGGAAGAAGTGTTATAGCCAGAGATAATTTACGTTTATAGTGAATGACTCGTACCGGTATATTTACTGTTTTTTTTTTTGTTTTAGTACAATCTTGGAGTTGATATATTTAAGTAGCAGGGGGTATGGGGGGCGCAGGGGGCTTGTCCCGCTTAAGTATAGCGTATATAATTATTTTTGTTGTTTGCTGGTGTAGCTAGTAAATATATGGTTTTGTGAACTGGATTTATGTCCATGAGTTATGCATTGCATTTGATGTACAATGTGCACAAAAGAGTGAATTTCAGAGAACACCATTGCACAAGTTGGTTTCTGTGCAAGGTGAAGGGAAGAAAAAAAATAAAACAACGTTGCATACTGAGAATTTGATATTATAAACTTTCAGTATAGTGACTTTTGGTTTTGTTAAACATTTGTTATTTTGAACGTTCGTGATTGTGGTCTCAAGATACTGAAATTTGGTATTTCAGTATTTTGAGATTTGAAAGTAGATCCATATATATATCTATATATATATATATATATATATATATATATATATATATATATATATATACACGTCTACTTCAGAATGTTGGTCATTCAGAATGCCGACTTTCATATGGCCGACACCATACGATCGATATTCCGAAAGACCGACATCCTGAAATAGCACCATTTACCTACCTGTAAACACAGTAAAACTGTATTATGCAGGGCAGCAAGCCCACCCTGCACCCCCCACACTACCCGCTACTTAAATATTTTCAGTCCGAGATCACACTACAGTGCAGGAAACGTAAATCTCCCAGTCCCGCACTGTAGCGGGATCTCCGCTATTATTTGTTGGCCTTTCAAATGTTCGCTCATATGGTGTCGGCCATATGAGTTTCGAACATTTGAAAGTTTGAACAAATGAAGGGCTCCCATATATATATATATATATATATATATATATATATATATATATATATATATCTCTATATATATATATATATATATATATATATATATATATACACACACACATATATATTTATATATATAGATATATATGGATCTATATATATATATATATATATATATATATGGATCTATATATATATATATATATATATATATATATATTTTTTTTTTCCCATTACCTCACAACAAATCCAGTTACCTCACAACAAATCCAGCATGATAATGGTCTTACACTCTTAGATATCTTAGTGTCAGTAAACAAGTCAAATATCATATCATTGCTTATTACGTAACTCCTATTATATCTCCTACTGCTTATGATATGTAAAACCAACCACATACAATTTTACTGATTGATTTCAACTACCAGTCTTTAAATTGTTGAACACATATCACCACCATCAAATATATACAGCGTTTCTTCAACCTTATTAACATTTCCTAGACCACATATGACCACTTTTGTTAGGGGCACCATTCTACTTGACCTCATCCTCACAGATGACATCTATCTGCTCCACATCTACATTCCCTCTCTCCATTGTCAATTCATAGATTCATAGCTTCATAGTTACACACTAGGCTAACAACCACCAGGGCCTTTATAAACCTACCCATGCAATCCAACCTAACTGTGTCCCTACATATCATGGGCTTTTATTAGGAGGTGGTATGTCAGTTATGAAGTCTCCAGAGGATACATGGTAGGGTTTGTTAGTTTGAGCATAACTGACTGCCTCTGTCTATCAGAGACATTGGGGCCAGACCCAGGGTGAATTTTCAATTTCACAGCCATTTGTCAAGTTCGGAGTACTAGGCCATCACATTTTCCCTGAGAACGTAATACAAGACTACAATTGCCAACCTCTCTGTATTCAGGGATTTCGTTTCTCTAAGAACAATATCCTAGCACTCTCAGATGACCTATTGAAATTTAAAAACTCTTCTTCCCTAGAGGACATGGTTGCTGAAACAACCACTTACACCTCCAACTTTTGCTACTATTTGAATTTCTGCACTGATTTATTTGTTCCCATCCACTGTAAGTATGATGGCATATTTAAAAATGAGCTTCCGTGGAGGAATCCTACTATTAACAAATTCTGCAATAAAAAAAAAAAAAACATCTAGACTGTAAGGAAGAAATTAATTTTCCTTCTTTCTAAGGACCCAGGCATAAGAATAAATCCTGCCAAGCTGAGTACGAGATAAATATTTCCCTCTCTTCCAAGAATAATGATAAGCTATTCTTTAACTATGTAAAGAATCTCCAAAATAATACTCAGTGCTGCACCAATGTGATCTCTAACAGCACTACCGTGCAGATATGTAAGACAGCAATGATGTATTTGCAGACAAATTAAGGTCCAACTTCATCCCATTCTCTACCTCACTTATCCCCCATTTCTAACTTGGCTTTCCCCACCAACAATTACTTTGAAACAGTCCTATTCTAGCATCCTCATCAACCTCCTTTGTCCGTATTTTGTACATGACGTTAGGGTATCACATCAACAATGACCACAATGTTTGCAAATGACTGCAAACCCAGTGCTTTTATAAACACATACTAGTAATCCATAAAGAACAAACTGCAAACCAAGGTAGTTCAAAAGTATGGACACAGTACACCTGGAGCCGTAATTCACGATAAAAAGATTGCTTTAATATTGAAATGCTGATAAAAACAAGTAAAAGATCTAAAGAAGTTTTCATTAAGAAAACAAAAGTGCTTATCTTTTACTTGTTTTTATCAGCATTTCAATATTAAAGGAACATTTTTATCGTGAATTGTGGATCCAGGTGTACTTTGTCCATGCTTTTGAACTACCTTGATAAATATATACTACAAAGGGTCAAAACTATACTAATTCATGGTGTTAAGATAATGAATTAAAGCTGTTTGCAAAAAAGTGCATTATAGTACTCTTTGGGAAACAAGAACACTCTTGCATCTACTACATTGACAATGCCTCTTTAAATTTGATATTGTTATCAAAGACATAGGCACATTTATGAATTAATTTGACTACCATGTATCGCTATTGTTAGGACATCCTTCTGTCTAGCACAAGTAATTACTTAAGGTAAGTAATTACTAAAAGGATATCTTACAGATGCAAGGAAGTTATTACCCCTCTTTACTCCTCCTTAATCACACCCATAATAGAATATAATGCCCCATTTGGCATGTACCTATTGCCCAGCCTGAAAAAACTCCTAATAAAGAAAACCTTGGGTATGTCCTCCTTAAGGTACTCTGAGTGACTGAAAGGCTCTTTTCTCTTCTCCATCTCATATTTATAGATTACTGTATGGGAACCTCTGCTTAGCCTTTAAGGCTATGAAGGACACTATCCTGCTTGACTTACTATATATTCAGAACAACAGTAATGCCACCAACAAGCCCTCCAAGGACCTAAATCTATACTGAGATGTTAATAGTTCCTGTTGGTAGGATATATATCTCTTCCAAAGGATTTTCTACCTATGGAATAAGCTCCCACTCTGTGTACACAAAGTACTTCCCTACCTCTCTTTAAAACAAATCCTGATCCGTGGCTGGGACTCCATAAGTTTAGTCCTGATCTATCACCTTTAGTTCTTATGGATGGAGGGAAATTGTAATGGAACTTGTAGTGGTTAGGAACTTAACTGTCTTCTAGATTGATTGTCTAGTATGAACCTATAAACCTTCAATAATGGTTGCCCAGGCACTAAGTGAAAGTTTGTTGTATCAAGCTTTTTTAATGAAATCAGTAGGAGGTTTGATTATTAGTGTTAAAAGCTGTATTGAATATGGGTGGGCAGGATTTAATTTTAATGCCACATAATTGCTACTCAAAAGACAAGAAAAGTTAGTAGGACCATATGAAAAACAAGATTAGTAACTTATTTTACTAAGCTTTTGTATTATCCTTTACTTGTATTTTTTAGGATATCGGTCAATATAATTCACATACATTTAATAAGATTATTTGTGAACAGTAAAAGCAAGTAGAATTTTATCATATCAAATTGTATATAATATATTTTGAAAAGGAAGGTATCTGATGGAATGAAACATAAGATTTATGTAAACCTACTCTTCTAATTTCATTCCCCCAAACATGGTGGTGAAGTTTTGAGTAGAGCAATAAACAAATTTGCAAAGAGTGATAATCTGCAATGTTCATCTACAATTTGAATATTGTTTAAAGGTTTCTGGTACCTTATCATAGCAGCTAGTAAATCTAAAGCTTGACCACACAAAATATGTGATGGACACTTTTGTCTTTTTTTCCAAACATCTTTATTAAATTTACACATATGACAAAGGCAATCTTTCATTTATATAAATGAAAAACATAAAAAAATGATATCACTTTAGTTATCACAGACACCATTGAAACAACTATAGTTGTAAACATTATACATCACTTACAGACCATCCAGTCATTGTCAATTAAGCATTATATAGCTCAGGGACACTTTTGTCTTATGCTGGTTCTTCAGTAAGACTTTGTTCTGGTTCTCATCCATGAAATGTTGCCAACAGTCTCAGGCATAGTGCAAGAGACCATTCATTTAGGTCCTCAGATAACCTGCTGCTATTCCACCATTCTCTTTCTATATATTCTTCAGATTTCAACACCAAAGATTCCATCCTCTTGGTCAAATATTGCTCTCCTCCAGACAGGTAAACAGCTCTTTTAGTAGGCTTTTTGGCTGTCAACCACCAAGAGTCCTCAAACTTGAACAAATACTCCTTCTACAATAAGATACAAGCATCTTTATACTACTAGGCCGAAGCCCTTCCTTTTGGGTCTATATCATATGAGCAAATCGCACACATTGTGAACGCTCATAATATCGAACGTACTGGACCTCAAAGTGCTTTTTCTGAGATTGCAGTACAGTGAAGAATGGGATATTTGTCCTTTCCTCACTGTAGTGTGATCTCAAAGTTGGAATATATGTTTAGCAGGGGGTGTGGGGGAAGTTTGAGGTCCAGTACGTTCGATATTATGAGCGTTCGCAATTTGTGCGATTCGCTCATATGATATAGACCTTCCTTTTAACTGCCTTTTTGCAGATAACCTAAATCAACATGCTCTCTGCTAATGCATGATCTCTGCTTCTTGCTTTAGTGAATCATGTGGTGTACACTTGGCAGCTCAAATAATGCAGTATTTTTACAGTGATAGATCATTTTATAACCAAAAGAAGTTATTTTCAGAACCTTTTAAAATTTGCTATGCCATTTGTAAGACAAAAAAGTTGCAGCTATTTAATATTCAGTATGCCATGTGTATACGTGTGTGTGTATGTGTGTGTGTGTGTGTGTGTGTGTGTGTGTGTGTGTGTGTGTGTGTGTGTGTGTGTATGTGTGTGTGTGTGTGTGTGTGTGTGTATATATATATATATATATATATATATATATATATATATATATATATATATATATACACATTTGTGCATATGTGTGCATGCACAAACACATGCACGCACACAACACACATGCATACCTCTGTATGTCTATACAAATATCTATTTATCTATCTTAACTCACCAATTCTCCAATTCTAGGAGGAATTTGAACAATGGATGAAAAGTTTTTAAATATATATATATATATATATATATATATATGTGTATATATATATATATATATATATATATATATGGTGCCTCTCCTAGAAGCTTGCATTATTTTGGCACATTTTGTAAAATGTAACTCAAACCAAAAGCTATAGATGGAATGAAGAGGCGAACACAATTCTTTAGTACTTTCGTTCAAATTTATTCTTCATGAACATCTTCAGAAAAAAGTTAACCTCTCTAAACACACCTCTTATAAGTTACATCACACATCACATGAGTTTTATGATACTTTAAATTAAAGGTATAAAATCATACCATAAAAATAAAAAACTGTCTTGTTTTCCAAACAGCTTAGAATGTCAAAGCTTCATAAAAAATGTCTTAATATAAAAACATTGTCATATTACTGTGATTTCAATCTTATTTTAGTACTAAAACACTTAATATTAATACATTCGTTCAGACCAGTGGCTCTGTCTGCTACCAAACTGATCTGCCAGAGTGACTCCTTGCATTCTAAAATCAAATTGGTGTTCCCTATATAATCCACTTGTTGAACATAATCTGTCTGAAAAGGTGAACTTTTTGAAGTTCACACAGTAAATAGCATGCCTAGCTAAAGCACTGGTAAAGTCCTTTTTCTTAATAGCAAGTGTGTGCTCATATATTCTATGCTTTAAACATCTAATGGTTTTTCCTATGTAGTAACTAGGACAAGAGTCACATACTGCCACATAAACAATGTTTGTACTCTCACAGGTAAACTGTCTGTGGACCCAAATAGTCCTTTTAAGATGTGTAATAAATGTACTAGATGTATTGCTTATATACTTACATTGTTTGCACTTCCTACAGGAGAAAGTCAATGCTAAAGTGTGCCCCCCCCCCACCATTTTCTAAAATGTTTTTGATGTTCTTAATTTTCTTATAGGTGAACTTGGGTTCTACACCTACTACCTGTATGAGTTCCCTATTCCTCATCAAAACCTTACAAGTGTCTTTAATTATGTGTTTGATGACAATCATTTCATTGACAATGGGGATGGGGAAAGAAATAGTAAACACTGTATTGTCCTTCTTTTTCCTGTTGTTACTTACATCACCAATCCCCCTGATGATGGGTTTGGCAGCATTTTGTCTCAGAATAAACACTTCATTGTGTATATTGGTTAACCAAGCCTGGTCATATCCTCTTTGTTCAAAAAATGTGTCAACATGATGACGTCTTGAAAAAAGTGTCAACATCAGATATAATCTACTGAGGCAAATAAATTGCCCCTTAATCACCCCTTTCTTCATATGCCTAGGGTGTAAGCTATCTCTGTGCAGATATTGGTTGACAAAAACATCTTTCCTATAAATCTTACTCACAAAATTGTTACTGGACGTATCAAAAGCCAAATATATATCCAAAAAATTAATGGTCCTACCAAAACTTCCCACAGAAAATTCCAAAAAATCTGTGGTGTGATTTAAGTCCCTAACAAAGGACTCAAATTCACTTTCATCACCAGTCCACAGAAATATCAAATCATCAATAAATCTTTGATATAAAATAATGTGGGACCTTTGTGGATGTACATACAAATATAACTCCTCCCATATGGCCATTACAAGGTTAGCAAAAGATGGGGCCACCCTTGCCCCCATAGCCACCCCTGAGGTCTGCTTATAATATTTTTGATTGAACTCAAAAAATTTATTGTCGAGAACTATATTCTTAAGTCTGCAAACCATCTCTATTTGATTGTGTGTAAAGTCAGTGTACCCATTAAGGTAATCTATCAGATAGTCTATACCAGCATCTTGGTTGATATATGTATACAGTGATTTAACGTCTAGAGACGCAAAATAAAAATCACCATGGGTGAGGTTAATGTCCCTCAAAAGTTCCAAAAGATGCCAGAAGTCCCTAAAGGGACATCATTTTCGAACCGAATGGTGAAAATGTAAGTACTGTTGTTAATAATAATGTTACAAGTCATAATGAAGATGTTGGCAGTTGCAGGAAAGACATTTTTGAGCTTGAGCTTGAGAAGCTCACAGTTTGCTTTATATCTATGGAACTGGAGATTTTATATCTAAATGAATGTATTAAGCATAAATGTGTTCCACAGGGACTAAGACTATCAAAATTTCCAAACCGTGTGAACTTTGGTGACCCATTTTACATTGAGTTAGTCAACTTATTCAGTGAAACAGGGGGTTAACATGATGCGTATGCTTGTAACACATTATTTAAAAGAGATTGACACAGTCCAAGAAAATATGGCATATTTAGACAACAAAATTAAGGGGCATTGTTGTTTCAATGTACTTTCTGATTTATGGAGTAGCATTGGGGCCAAAGCTAATAGGCACAGAGCCTCCATAGTCACAAGGAAGCAGTCTAAACTGCGGATGGATCTTTTGGCCTATGCCAAAAAAGAGGCCTACCCTTTGCAATGTCGGTGAGCTTTTTAGGAGAATACTATCAATACCAATGCAACTAATGACAACAATGTCACAGAGGGTGAGGTGAATGATAATGGAAGTAGAAACAACAATAGTATGACCACTAATAATAACAACAATGTCCCTAACAACAATAACAATAATAACAACAGTAACACAGTTGATCAAGTTTCAGTGGGGTCTGACAATAATAATCCAACATTTGCTAAAGTGGTTTCATCTACAAATAACCCCTATGGATCAGGTCCTTTTTTGGTGGACCAAGGGGGCAACAAACGGACTCCCAGGTGGTCAAACCAGGTCCAGAACAAGACAAAAAAGAGGGGAAGAAACAACAACAGAAAGAAAAACTAAAAGTTTCAGACTTTGAAATTCACATTTTGAATTTGTCAAACAGTGTTTTATCTAATGATATGATTTCAGTCTTGAAAAAAGGGTTTTTCCTACATACCAAGTAGTTCTGTCAATATTAGACTGTTAGCTGATTTCAAACTTTTTTTTGAGAAAATTGAACCTTCATTACCTACTGCATGATTTAAATGTAGACAAACAAGATGTTTGTAACAAATTTAAAAAGAACAGCACATATAACCCCCCCCCCCTTGTGCAACACCTTGCAAGTGTTTGGTGACGTGTGAACTGGACATGAAAAATATTGTAAAAGACACCCACATGCATAACCTTATTGTGGAAGAACACCAGGCACTGTGTATTTTAAGTAAAAATAAAGACATTAGAGTAATGAGAGCTGACAAGGGTGGTATGATGGTGATTATGTGTACTGAAGATTATGTTAAAAACATTGAAGACATGTTGGTAAATGATACAACTTATTCTGTTGTAGATAAGAATGTAATTAACAACAGTTTTTTGAGAATAATTACTGATCTTTTTGACATGTTTTGCCAAGGTAGTTTAGATCATGACACATATGAATATTTGTTAGTGGAACATCCCAGTATGGGACGTTTCTTTGGGATACCCAAAGTACACAAATCAAAAACAAATCCGTCCTTTAGGCCCATTATTTCAGCCAAGAGAACCAAGACAGAAAACATTTTTTTTTTATGGTTGGATTACATACTTAACCCTAAAGTGCAAAAAGCGAAGTCGTACCTTCAGGGACTCCTGGCACCTTTTGGAACTTTTGAGGGACATTAACCTCACCCATGGTGATTTTTATTTTGCATCTCTAGACATTAAATCACTATATACAGCTATCAACCAAGATGCTGGTATAGAATATCTGATAGATTACCTTAATGGGTACACTGACTTTACACACAGTAAAACAGAGATGGTTTGCAGACTTATGGGTATAGTTCTTGACAATTTTTTTTTAATTCAACCAAAGATATTATAAGCAGATCTCAGGGGTGGCCCCATCTTTTGCCAACCTTGTAATGGCCATGTGGGAGGAGAGATATTTGTATATACATCCACAAAGGTCCCACATTATTTTATAACAAAAATTTATTGATGATTTGATATTTCTGTGGACTGGTGATGAGAGTGAATTTGAATCCTTTGTTAGGGACTTAAATCACATCACAGACTTTTTGGAATTTTCTGTGGGAAGTTTTGGTAGGACCATTAATTTTTTGGATATACATTTGGCTTTTGATACATCCAGTAACACTTTTGTGAGTAAGATTTATAGGAAAGATGTTTTTGCCAACCAATATTTGCACAGGTATAGCTTACACCCTAGGTATATGAAGAAAGGGGTGATTAAGGAGCAATTTATTCGCCTCAGTAGACTTACATCTGATGATAACACTTATTTTCAAGAGGTCATCATGTTGAAACATTTTTTGAACAAAGAGGGTATGGCCAGGCTTGGTTAACCAATATACACAAGGAAGTGTTAATTTTGAGGCAAAACACTGCCAAACCCATCATCAGGGGGTTGGTGATGTAAGTAACAAGAGGAAAAAGGAGAATACAGTGCTTACTATTTCTTTCCCCATCCCCATTGTCAATGAAATGGGTGTCATCAAACACATAATTAAGGACAATTGTAAGGTTTTGATGGGGAATAGGGAACTCATACAGGTAGTAGGTGTAGAACACAAGTTCACCTATAAGAAAATTAAGAACATCAAAAACATTTTGGAAAATGGTTTGGGGGGGGCACACTTCAACATTGACTGATGTGAATAGTGTTTGTGGCACTTTCTCCTGTAGGAAGTGTAAACAATGTAGGTATATAAGCAATACATCTAGTACACATTTATTATACATCTTAAAAGGACTATTTGGGTCCACAGATGATTTACCTGTGAGAGTACAAGCATAGTTTATGTGACAGTATGTGACTCTTGTCCTAGTTACTACATAGGAAAAACTATTAGATGTTTAAGGCGTAGAATATATGAACACACACTTGCTATTAAGAAAAAGAACTTTACCAATGCTTTAGCTAGGCATGCTATTCACTGTGTGAACTTTAAAAAGTTCACCTTTTCAGTCATAGATTATGTTCAACAAGTGGATTATATACAGAACACCAATTTGATTTTAGAATGCAAGGAGTCACTCTGGCAGATCAGTTTGGTAGCAGACAGAGCCCCTGGTCTGTAAGTGTTTTTTAGCACTAAAATAACATTCAAATCACAATAATATGACAATGCTTTTATATTAAGACATTTTTTTATGAAGCTTTGACATTCTAAGCTGTTTGGAAAACAAGACAGTTTTTTTATGGTCTGATTTTATACCTTTAATTTAAAGTATTATGAAACTCATGTGATGTGTGATGTAACTTATAAGAGGTGTGTTTTGAGAATTTTTTTCTGAAGAAGCTCATGAAGAATAAATTTGAACGAAAGTACTAAAGAATTTTGTTTGCTCCTTCATTCCATCTACAGCTTTTGGTTTGAGTTTCATTTTCCAGTTTGTTGTGTGCTTATAAATTTTTTAAAATGTGTCTGGGCTACAGCTGATCTTCCAAAGATTCATAATTGAAAATTTCCTCCAGCATGAGATCTCCATTTAAAAGGCTAAAATAACAATAATTTGCCTAGGTCTTCTGCAGTAAAACTATGTCTGAATATTGTTTGCATAATTAAATACAGTTATAACTGGTCACTAAAATACTAATGTTTGGGCATATAAATTATCTTAGTGTGTTTCTCATTGTGATAAAGATCCTGGCCATCAAATGTGTGGGTTTTATAGTTATCATTAGAAAGCTCACAGGAGACTTTATAAATATTGAGAACTTCTTCATATGCTAAAATCTATTGCACAGTGAAGTTTAAAGAAGCAAGAATATTTGTGGAATCCTATCAGGGATTACTTGTACCGAGAACATGATTCAAGCAGCATGTCCATTAATGCTTCCTACTATATTTCGTCTTTTATCAAAATGCAGAGACCTGCTTGTAATTCATTCTCATAGGCAAATCATAATTGATAACTCAGAGAAAGAAAGAGACTAATACAATCTTGCTTTATTTATGTTGTTGTCCACCTTTCTGCACCACGTATCTTCCTGTTCATGACTTTGATCAGTGCTTTACTAACATGCTAATTTTAAAGTCCATAATTTGATCCAGTTACTTGTTAAACATCTGTATATATGGTTCAAATAATTTCAATTTAATTTTTAAGCTTGTCTTTGGAGGCTACAACTTCTCTGCAAATAGTCTGTTGCAGATCAATATAAGTAAGATGTATGACCACAGTGTCTCATATCTGTCTGCACTTCTACAGACCCCATTCATAGCCAGACAAGTTTAATGCTTTTCCAGCAATCTGCCTTCATACATTTGCAGGTCTCCTTCTGTCAGCACATTCATATACTGAGCCACTGGCATGAAGGGACAGATAGCACATGTGTAGCTGCAGCCAATCAGTTTGCTCAGAATAAGACAGGGATTTTTCATGTATACCTGGTCCTAAGAATTTCATCCAGAAATTTATTGTTGCCAAGATACTCTGGGGTCTCTGAGGGAGTTTGAAAGTACAAATGGTTTTGGCTGTAGGGCTTAAGAAACTGAAGCAATGGAATATAAAATCTAAAAAAAGAGTGAATGTTGTGACTCAGTCTGTTGCAAGGAAAGAAAGTTTCCCCTGGAAGAACTTTGAACTACATTTTGAATAAAAAAAAAAGTTCTATAGAAATTCTGCTTTGCTGAATAAAATTGGCAGAATGCAGGTATCAGTAACCTACTAGTTACCCCATGCATGTTGACAGAACTATGAACCCTTGGCATGCAGTGCGCCGATTCACTGGGGTGAATGAAGTTCTTTATACTTCCAGTGCATGTGTAAGTGTGGCTTTGGAACAGTGCCTCATCATCCCAAACAACTCTACTCTGCATTAACCTGACATCAAGTGTTTGCTCATATAAACCAAAAAAGTTTAATGCTCTGGAAGACATATTTTTATTGCTGTTTGTTGGATAGATTGGTTTATTTTTTTATTCAAAACTCAATTATTGAAGCCTGTTCCAGAGGATGGGGTCAGAATTACATAGTTTATACTTTACCCTGAGAATGTGTGCAGGGCTAGCCTTAGGTCAATTTTTACTGGTTGGGTGAAATAGGGCCCCACACCTAAGGGCATTTGCTACAGTGTTTGACTCCTTGAGCCCTTCAACAGGAGCTCATTTATTCTTTTTTTAAGATGTGTCAGTAAAAGAACATTGTGCTAATTAATGTGGTTCTCAAATAGTTTTCGTATTATAAAACATAAGACAACATATTACCATCTTGTATATGCTAATGTTGATTAGCAATATGTTAAGCATATTGGTGATAATTCCATGATGTAGAAAAGAAAAATAAAGAGGACTGACAATCTGCGATAAAACCATATCTGGTTAACTAAAGTATACATATCTGGTTAACTAAAATATGCTGATAGTTTGTTCCTAACAGTATGAAATAGCAGTTTGGATTAAAATGCAAGAAACAATGTTTGCTACATCCTCTGCAACAGTGATTCTGCATGATTTTGCCACTGTTAGAGCACAGCAACAATAAAATAAGCAAAGACAGGGGCTGGGGCTGCCTATGCATGTACAGCACCATGTACAGGTCAAAGCTAAGCTATACAGCAAGTGATCAGGAACTCTTGGACTGGTATAGGGTTTCAGACTGGAACAGGGTAAGGGAGACACCCTGGTCTTAGTATATGATATATACAGACCACATAAGGCACCCAGTCATGGCCACAGATGGGCTTCCTCCCTGGAGATCAAGTTATGTGCCAAACTCAGTGGCCTGACAACTAGCACATCTTAGTTGCTTGTCAGTGATACTGTGGGAGTATCCCAGTCCTCAGCACCTGGATCTTCACAATGTTCCTAGATGCTATGGTGGAACATTTCTATAAAGCCATTCAGGAGAGGCATTCCAATATGAATGCCTTTGACACTGACATAAGTTTCTGATCAGTGTTTGGTACCATTGACTACACATGTCAACATCAGAGCTGTCAATGGACCAAATGGGCAAGTTGTACAGCAACCTCTAGGGACAAGGCTATGTTAAATGACAGTCTGCATTTGACCAGTGATCCAATCATATGCATCAGTGGTACATGCACAATGCAAACATTTGACATTAGAGTGGTCTGTGTCGGGCATTCATCAATGGCCTCATAGTTAGTGGTATCTGGCAGGTGCATATCTCAGACATATATTTTCAAATGTGATCATCAAAAGCAACCAAACAGCCATTTAAAATAGCTAAATAATAAACATTATTCTGGTCTCTTCAGGTACTGTAGATACGGGATACCCCTTGCAAACATAGCTGCTGACACCCATTTAGCATCCTCAAACTACAGAGTAGAAGATGCACAATAACAAAACCACTGGCAGGAGCCACACAAAAAATATAAGCAAAAACAGACTTTATTTTCTATAGTGGCTTGGCAAAAGCCTTCAAATAGGTAGGGTTTTTGCAGTATTTTATTTGTAGCAGGTGATGTGGCCCCTGAAATGACTGACCACAACAAGGCCTGCTGATGTCATCAAGCATTATATGTCTTAGACCTAAACTGATAGTACCAGCAGACATAAGGTGTGTTGTGTGCATCATGTACTGTGATCTGTAGTGAGTACCATTACATAAGTAAGTGTTCTAATCTACATACTGTCAACTTGCACTATGACTGTAACTTACCGAGCCCTGTATGCAGTAATTGGAAGTGGTGCTAGCCTCAATGTAGCCATGTTTGTATGTGAGGCTGTTAGAGCATTTTACTTCATGTTATGGAACCATAGGACATTTGAACTTCACTAGCATAATGGCCATACAGTCCTCACAATCCTAGACAACTTTATACCCATAGTTACAGGATCAGCAAATATTGCCCCAGTCCAAGAGGGACACACGCAGAAGCCCTGTGGTGAGATGATGGTTGCCCAGCCAATCATTCAGATGGCATGTGTTGAGGTGTACTGAGGTGCTCTGTGTGCCATTAGGCAGGGTTCTGTTTCAAGGGTGTGTTTAAGTCTGCTAGACAAATGTCTCCCACCAGCATGTATTTTTAATGTCACATACTAGGTTAATATTCTTACAGTGATTTATCCATCTACCATGCCTCCTACAGATAGGCAGCATATACAATCAAACAGAGTCACACATTGCCCCATATGCAAGGCACAGACCACCTCTGAGCAGTCTATATGCCACAGGCGACAATGACACTCATTGCAGATGATCCCCATTGAACACATACCAAAGACATTAATTGTCCTTGTGAGGGACCATACTGTTGTGTGCAATTGCCAGTACTGCTTGGAAAGGTGCATTAACAAATGGCCATTGCACTCAGATATTGGCATGCTGAGGGAAGAGTACTTGGAGGTTATGAGTGTGTCACTTACAGGTGACCATGGCCTCAACTATGCCATATGATTCCTGCTATACCACTGTAGAGACATGGTGATCTGAGGCACATTAGGTGTAAACCTCTGTGGTCAGGTCTGTGTGCCCAGTTCTTTCATCCTTGAGTATGTACATCACATGTTGCGACTGATGTGCTACTTACCAGGTACATAGATCTTACTGATGGCAATGATACTACATATATATTTGCATGGAGTGTATGGCCATTAGTTTGCCAACAGGCATGTGCTCAGCACTACCCTCTTGCAGGACAATGGCATGAGTGCTCACAATTTGCAGAAATTAGCCAACACTGCTAGCCACAGACATTCAGTAGTGGAGTGTATTGTGGTTAAATGGATTCCAAGCAGTAGAGGACCTAGGATTGAGCCTTGTTGAATGCTGCTGCTTACAGGTCAGCTATTGGAGGTGGATGTCACTATGTTGAGTATGTGTGCCATCAATGGGCCACTTACTTACCCCTACAATGACAGTATCATGGATGCCTAAGTGGGTGCTTGTAAATGTTGCCTGAACAGGGGATATAGTCAGATGGCTTGGCTCAGTCTAGGGGGTTGTACACCCTGATGTTCCCTCACCCAGGTCCTTGATGACTACCTCGGAAATGTCTACCACGTGTAACATTCATGATACCCCTGTCACACACCCAAAATGTATACAGTCAGCAGTGTACTTATCAGCTCTGTGATGATTACCCCTATGGACATACAGATATGGATATGTAGACAAAGAGGTCTATAGTTATGTTGGTCAGTAGATGCACTGCCTCTGTGCAAGGGTATAACAGTTGCTGTTGTCCACTCAGCTAGTGTGCAGCTTGTGATTTCAGTATGATGGCAAGGTTTCCCCAATGGTGTTACTAATCCTTGTCAGATCAGATGTGGGATGCAGCCTGGAATGTTAGCATGTCCAATAGATGCTGTGTATCTACCATTGAGAGGCCAGTAATGAACTGCTCTGTAAATATGAAAGTTATAGGACAGGATGTAGGAATCTCTTGAGTCACATGTGGTGGGGAGAGCTATGAGTATAGACCCATCATATGTGGCATCATTATGTATGAGGTCACCGACAATCTGGGTCTGTCCTTTGAGGTTACACATGTAAGTACACTGTGTGTTGTGGTTCTGCTTTGTGTGGGTGGCTAATTATGTCACTTACTGTGTCTACACAACATCACAGCAACACTATGTGCTTCTTTTAGCTGAGGAGGTTGTGCCTCCATGTTGGAGAGGGCAACCTCATCCCAACTGTCACCCAGCAATGTCCCCTGCTAGTGGCAGTTATCCACCAGTCAGGTTTGCTGTGCCATGATGATCCTGTGTCCCTCCTGTTATGTACAGCCATGTTCATGCAGTTGTAATGCTGCTGTCATAATGCATGGGTATAGAGCACTGCATCCTTGTCTGTCCCATGTGAGGGGGGGACGTGCAGTCAAGCTATGTCAAGCATCCCACAAGAGGTAATAAATAGCTTTGATGACATATATGTCTGTATTGCCTGCAAGGTGGGGGGGTTGTTTTGGTAGTTCTATGAAGACTGATCTGTGCCAAGATCCCACCAGGGAGGGCCTCACACTGGGGGGGGGGGGTGCTGTAGTGGTCATCCATATTGGTAAATATATGATGCAATACTTTGGTTCCCTGTGTGGGAATGTCACAGCACTGCTCCAGGGCATTGTAGGTAAGGATTTGGACTAACCTTTGAGCAAGTGAGCCACAGCATGACTAAGCAACACAGTAAGTGGTCACATAATGCCATCCCAAACCAGGGTGTAATGATATATCTTGATAGACATACGTATATACAAATATGCAAAATGGGTGTCTGGATTCATGGAGCTGCTTCTGTAGCTGGCTATTGCTGCATTATGTGCCTGTCCAGTAATGAATGGCACCTACATTGTCTCTGAGAAGTCACAGTGTTTCACATCTGGATGTGTATCTATCCTTAATGAGTATGTATACACCACCTACATTACCTACAACACTGTCAAGTTGAGGTCTGAAGATGTGGATGGACATGTAGTCTGGTATGGCTGTGATGCTGTCCACAGCCTTGCACCAGATGTCCTTAATTGTGCACATGCCTGCATAATCAAGGGTGGGGACAGCTTCCACAGAGTGGTGTGCAGTGGTGGCATGCCCAGAGTGTAGCAGCATAACCATGATGTTGTACACAGATGGTGTTCTCATTGCCAACATTACCTTCAACAGTCCATCTAAGATGCATTGTGGGGGTGTCAGCAGCCATGGCCAGTACGCCACATCCCAGGGGTGAGAGATGAAGACCATCACTGGTGCAGCATTGATGTCTGTTGAGCAAGGCATCCGAGGCAGTCATGTAGTTCATCCCCTTACAGTGACACTACATGCTAAGGCAATTATTGCCTGCCATCAATGTCCGTGTGCATGCAGCCATCATCCTAGGTGAGGGTCAACTAAGGCTAGGAGCTATGTGCATACCTGCGAGAGACACAGACTGGCTAAGCTCAGTCATGTGTCTGCATACAGTCTGGTGGTGTTTGTCCACAGTCATACACACCTGCAGGTACTATGATGTCAACATTATGTTAACTGATATTCCGTAATTTGCAACAATGTGTGGTAAGGCCTATTGTGTAAACCCACAGACAGCTCTCTGTGATCTTTCCCATATGTAGCCACTTCACACAGACATCAATGTGTCTCACAAGGAAATCACCTATGACTAAGAGGTGTGATGTGTTTTGCCTCGGGTGTTTGACCTGTGAGAGGGTGGTGTATGCGATATTATGTGTATTGTGCACTCCAGAGGCAGGATTCTCTGAGGTGTCTGTTGTCTGGAAATGTGTCTGGTAAGGAGCTGCATGCATGCAGGTGTGTGTGATGTGGGTGTAGTGGTGCAGGATGTGAGCTGTGCATGTTATCATAATGCTTATTGCCATATATGATTACTGCTGTTGGAGATACCATGGTAGCAAGGCGTGGAATGCAGTCACATCTGCCACACACTGTGGTTGTGTGTCATAGGAGTAAAGGTGTGGGGACACTCCCAACATCTCAACAACAGGTCCTGGAAAGACAGGGTCATGCTGCCACACCCTTGGGGTGATAACCTGATATGCAGTGTTTGTAGGCACACCTTGCAGTGAAGATGTGGATGGCCATGTATGCACAGATGACTTGTTCAACTTTGCTGACATTATGTTGGCCTCGCAAGTGTACGGTGTCTGTCAAGTAACCAGATAGCACACTAGTTGTGTGACATGATATGAGAACACAGACATGCGCTTCAGGTACCTACCTGTACAATATGACATGCCTAGGACATGTGGCATGTGGACACACATTGCCAAAAGGTGGTTAGTCTGCTGCAGTAGGCCTCACAGCCATGTCATGCAGATATCCACCAGTAATCTGTTGAAGAGCAGGATGCAAGACTAGCTGTGACATTGTTACCTACAATGAGTGACCACCAGTGTGCTGATTGTTTCAGGAAGATGTGACATCTATGTCACTGGACATTGTAGAGCATATTGTGGCACTACAGCACTGCTCCTAATCCTCCTGTTGTCAGTTCCATAGTGATATACCACCAACCCTGAAGCAGAAGGCATAAGACATGCAAACACCATCTGAGTGCCCAGGTTGCTAATCAAGGCATCTACCTGGAGAAAGGCATGTGCAGCCTACAGAGCCTTTCATGGTGTGGGACAGCTATGTGGATGAACAAACAGGCTGCATCCTGCTTGTCATCACTGACTTCTAGTAATGTATCGGGTGTTATGACAGAAAACGTAAGTGAGCATGGTATCTTATATGAGAGTGGTGTCAGTGAGACCAGCAGTAGTATTTGCCAGCCAATGCCAATTCCGTGGACGCCCATGCTTAACACAGTCTTCACAAAGTGATTGTGTCCTTCCAGTCCACACCAATTTGATAGTATCCAACTGCAGAATACCTGTGCAAAACCCACACCGTACCTTCACAAGTTATGCATATTACACTTCCCTAATGTGTTTGTCTGTGCTCTGTACAAGATACCTTGCATGACTCTCTTCTTGCAACATGCTGGAAGTAACTGCAATACTTACTTACACATAGGACAACTAGCATGTAGTGCCAAGCAGTATCCCCAGATCTCTGAATCATGTTACATGAAATGCCATGAAAGGAGTTAGCATGGATATGAGCACAAACACTGTTGTGCACTTACTGACACTGGACCAAACCCTGCTATATTTTCCCAAGACCAGATCATGCCTACCGACTGTAATTGATGGAGCCCAGTGACTGTTACACTATGCAATGGATGATGGAAATATGACTCACTCCATCTACCAAGGCCTGACAAGGTGTTTGACAATATTAGGCCAACAGGCCTTGCTGGAAACTATGTATGATATGTACAGAGTGTTATGTCTGCTGGTGGATAGGCAAGTGTCTGACAGTCATACTCTGGGAAGATAGCATTGGAAGACGTAAGCTGCAATTATGCCAGTCACCAGTGGATTTCACCATTCTTCATTACTGGTGTACCCCTTCTAGTCATTCCTTCTCTGCAGTCACAGCCACTGTCATTGACCTCTGACTACATTAGCAGGTGATTGCATATTAGGAGCTTTCACCAAATCCCACACAAAACCAATAGTAATCCAGGATGATCTATGACACACATGCAGTTGTTGTCTGAGGCACTGACAAATACTAAATTGCCAATGACTGCACAATACTATCCTTTGGGAAGTCATCCGCCCCTGGAAAATATTGTAGTGTCCACACACCGCACACGGTTGAGCCATTACTCATGGAGTTATGGACACAGAAAGTAATGTAGTATTTGAATTTCACTGGCCAGTAACTTGTGGTGATGCATTCAGTTTTATACAACCTATACAGACAGGTATGGGATGTAAATTTCTGACTGTCAGTGCTATACTGAATGTGGCTGTCATCACACCTATCATTGTGTGCAATGGCACCCTTGCTATGTCACTACACAGGCATATCTTACGACTGTAGCAGCCACACAAGGTCCATGGTACACCAATACACAGTGTAGATAACATGTCCAATGGAGTCCATGTCAAGACCATACATGTGTAGTCTGTCTCCTAAATGCTTTGGAGGGGATGTTTATGGCTCTATACATGAAGGTGTCAGATCCCACTGTGTACCTCCTGCGTATCCATAATAGGACTAACACATGTCTTACCTGTTCTGCACATCTAAAACATCACCATGGCATAAATTGTACATGCTGGAGAGACAGATATGTAACACAGACAGTACACCTTATATGAAACAGGCCCCCCATGTATGTGAAGCTACATCTGCTGTAAAATATATCATGTTTAGGTTACACAATGGGATGCAAAGCAAAACAATCATAACTGGTGTCAAACAAATGTCTGTACTGGACACAGGATATTTGTAGATGGATCATCTCCATCACCACAGCTTGTAAAAACCCTGGTGACACTTATAAGGGTATCAGACCTTTTCACAGATTAGGAATGCATGAGTATGCTGAATGATGCCATTGTCCTTGTTAGCCTGTTGTACACATATGAACCTATGGAGCCATGCATTTACAGTGCTGTACCTTGCTGAAGACATATTTCTGCTGCGCTGACATGCCATCCTGTGTTGCTTTATTGCCACTGTGTATCCATAGGTTATCCCAACAAACTCCTGAAACAGAAATATAAACAGGTCCGTGACACACCTTTCACTGTGTAAGTATACAGCCATTACAACATAATACAACATAAGGTACACAAAAGTATGTAGAATACTCATGACAAATGTCAGTATACAGTATTTGCCAATAACCACAAGTGGCATGGCAAAACAACACTGCATCACACAAGTACATGTTAACTTATATAGTCACCCTGTGCATCAGGTGCATTGCTTAATTTCTCTGCATCGATGGTGAGGATGACAGAGATGTGGCACAGGTATCATCAGTTGCACAGGGTGTTGTGTGGGGGTGCAGGAGGACTAGACTGACCCATAAGGTTGACAGCATGTGTATGAGTCAGGAAGGGAAGCAGATAAGATGGACCATGGAAAGGTACCATGTGTTTGTAGGTGACCTGCATTTGACAGTGGTGTTTGAGTGAGTGTGTGTGTGTGTGTGTGTGTGTGTGTGTGTGTGTGTGTGTGTGTGTGTGTGTGTGTGTGTGTGCGTGTGTGTATACACAGTCAAGCTCAGTGCTAGCCCTACATGTGTGTATGTTGGACAGCTTTGGACCATGCATGGTAGAGCTCACAGTTCACCATCTTTAGCCCCGAACACAGGAAGTGGCTCTGCCAGTAGTTGCACTGGCATCTCCATGCCCAAGGTCAGAAGTGGTGCTAGTACCTTATGGTGACGCCTGTCTGCTGGGACATTGTCTTTGACAGGAATACTCAGGAGCACAAGGCTGTGGCCTGCCATGTCTTGGTGTGGGCAGCATACTCTGCTCTGTAGTGCTGGATGTACTGTCACTACAGGAGTGTGAATGTGCATGGCCACATGGACTTTCAGCAGATGGAGTTGCTGAGATACATTCACGAGTCTGATTCTCAACTCCAATCACACATTCCAGCACAGACACTGTGCATTCCAAAACAGACACTGTCTCAGCCCACCTTCTGTCCACTGCATCAGTAAACCAATACAGGGTGTCACCAATGCAGTGGAGGCAGTCACGGATGTCAGACTGTGCTGCATCCATAACCCGAAGCATATGTTAGGAGTACTGTTCAGAGCATGCCTGTGCCTCCATGATGGCTCGAAACATGCACCGAGTGACCAGTGATGTGACAACTGTAACAGGTGGTGGACGGATAGCAGGCCTCTTACAAGCAACCCTATCAATCTGCCTGTATGGAACCTCACCAGCTATGGCCAGTGTCTACACTCACAGGAGCCATAGTTGTCACACTTTCCTGTTCAATGTCCCTTCCACTGTCCAATATCTGTGGCCTCTGGGGACTGTGTATGTGTGGGCATACTGACTGCATGCAGTGATATAGAGGGCAGAATAGGGATGTCAACCTCTTGGACAGATTCTGTCCCCAAAACTCACCTGTGTCTCACTGTGGACACCATCATCATCAGAGTCTGAGGAGACATGGACATCAGGTTGTGTAGGGGACAGACACCAACCCCCCCAGTCACCCGTGATAAGAAAAGAGACAGCAGTACATTAATACCTGCACTATTATGATCTGCAGTACTTTGTTGTAATATATGTAAAGCTCTATACACTGTTGCCACTATTAGAGACCTGTTGAAAACTCAACTTCATATAGTAGGAGATGAGGATATTACTCTTCCCACTAACAGCTATAGTTACTTATAAATGAAAGCTCTTTACACTGCAATCTCATCAGCAACAGTGAGGTACACTATCAACATTTGTGTAGACTCTGCACAGTTGACACATATGACACTCTGTAATGTCCTGACAATACTGTCATATCTATCAGTGTGGTCACATCTACAAGGTATAGGTATGAGTCTAACATTTGTGCAGTCAGAAAATATGTGTGCAGTTGGCAATCATCCCAACAGTACAGCAATGCAGGCAGCAAGCCTAGGATGACAGTTTAGGGATTACATTGCTGTGAACCTACATCTATAACAAAACAGTGTCATGCTTACCAGGAGCAGGACCATGGGCTTGTCCAATACCTGACAGGCCTATGAAAAGTTGAGGAAGAGGTAATGTCAGTACACTGCATGTTCCACCACCATAAGGTAATATGTCCATATATCTCACATTTACAGTAGTTACTGTGTTAATTGTTATATTGGTCAAAATCTGAGCATGGCAGTCAAACTGTAGTTAAACCCTTCTCCCCCAACGAAGAAAGACCTGCCACCCACATAAGACTAAGTACACCCTGACAAACTGAATGCTACAGTATTGCAATGCTGATCAAACTAAGATTACCTGCATGCTCCTCTGCCATGGAAACTGTGGCACCCACATCCAGAATGTAGGGTGTGATGGATCCCTGGGAGCTGTCATGTGTACCTAGATTTGCCAGGAATCCCTCAGTGGCTGAGAGTAGATGTTCCACTGCAGGCCCTCCACTGGTAGTGCCATTATCCCTGGCTACATCTGCTGCTCTTCTGCTTGCAGCACAGATCATGTCCATTGCATGGCACTGAACCTGCTCATATGTCCTGCTCTGATGACCTACGGCATTCACATCACAAAGTCAGCCCACAATGCCACCCACTGTTCCCTGTTGTGCCTCCCCCTAAAAAGTAGGAGTTCATGGTGTTGATGGAGGCCTCCCAGTATTAACTCATTCTCTGCATCTGTGAAAGCTGCACAGTGTCTTGCATACATGTTTCCTGAAAGACATTAACATGGGAACATATGTCAGGATCACATACGTAGAAGTAGACTATGTAGCAATACAGCAAGGACAGAATGGCTGGCAGTATCCACTGCTTGATCACACATGTCATATTCCACAGTGTGTAAACATACTAAGCATGTGGATACAACTAGGATACTAGCGATAGGTATTCCCATGTGTGCCATGACATATACTGCTGTATGATCATACAGCTGACACTGGAGTCTATTGTAGTGTGTCCCCAAGGGGCAACCCTCCTGATAATATGTCAAAACAACTGTGGCAAACATATAGCAGTGTACTATTATAACCACTATAAAGGGAGAGTCCTATGAACCCAGTGTGTCACACTGACAATATACACCCCCCGGACGTATTGCACATCCTCTGTATGTGTAACAAATCTGGAGATCATTGACATGCCATTATCACAGTTCTAAGAAAGGCTTAATGCTGTAATCCCTATTCCCAATAAGTATATTCACACATATGCATCCTGTTGCAAGCAAAAAGGTTACATACCTGATGGAGTGCAGTACTCCACTGTTATGTGCTGATAGTTAATATTTTACAAATGCATGTTCTGTGTGAGGAAAGTCTCATACAGAATAGATCCCCATAGCCAGCTGCTTGCCTTTTTAACATGCTTCTCATCAGCAGGTGATTGCCTCTTAATCAGTCTGTGGTTCTGAAATGCTAACTGCAGCTGACACAGCTGATTTGCACTATCAGCAGCCAATGACATGCAGTCACTGTACAATATATAAGGCCTTCATGTTGAATAGGGGCCTGCTATCACTGCCTCACTTACATCCATTATTACATGTTTGGCTTTCTAGTGGTATAGTCTTACACCAGAGTCCAAGGTGCACTCCCATTGTTTTCCATTACTTTTTAATCAAGTTTGCAGGGTATGGTGCAATGTGGAGCCCAGCTTAAACACGCTTAATGACTGTAACTGGCAATTACTATGTTTCGTTTGAACCACCTGTTTTAATTAAGAGCTGTATAGCATGGCAGGTTAATGCAGTGGTCTGTAAGTGCAATGGTCTTGAGATTGAAATATGGGACAGTTGTTTATTTTGTACATGTTTATTATAAATTGAAAACACATATATTCAATATAGTGGTATTTAACTTAGCATAATAAAGCTGCTTGACACAGCGTGTCACACAGCATTGCAGTAAAAAATGTAAAGAAAAGAAAATTGGGGAGATAGGAAAGTGGTGAAATTGGGTGCAAACAAGGGGAAATCATAGTGAAAGGCAGGCAGGGATGTTCAGGAAGGGTGTAGGGAAGAACCATAGCTATCCATTTCTTGTGCAGCAACTGTGCAGTTTGACAGAATTTGTACATGAATTTGAACTCTCACCCCCAGAGAGATGAGTGAGGACAACATAAATGTATTGTCAAGCCAATTGGACCAAATTATGTGTGTCCAGTGAACACTTGTGCAAAATGGAGAGCTATGTATGGGGAGATTTTTTTTGGGACAGGTGCCCATTTTTTTAAGGTGAGAGTGGAATGCTGGGGAAGGGACATAGGTACATATTGGGGAGGTAAGTTGGGTAGGTAAGGATGCATCTGCAGACAGACAAGGCGGACAAGACATCAGATAGGGGTAGTGTGTGACACATGAGGGGGTGAACACCTTGGATGGGGGTGTTTTGGAATCTCAGTCCCATGTGCCTCCACAAGGTAGCAGTGTGACTCACATGCCCACCTATGGGACTGTTGACACTGCTCCATCACTGCCTTGTGGGTGGCACTGGTGGAGGCTGGGGTCTGGGGCAAGCCAGCCCCACCAGGGTGGCCAACATGCTCTCCACCTGGCGCAGGCGTTGTCCATACCCATGGTGCATGATCCTGTGCACCAAAACTGGCAGCTCATCCCGGGTGACAAATCCACCTCCACCACCATTCCCAGAGGGGGCCCAGCCCAATCCCTTGGGGCAGAGCTACCTGATACCACAGGTAGTGCAGGGGAAGCAGAGGGGGCTCCACCAGTCTGGGTCCCAGATGTGCTGGGTCCCAGTGCCATGGCTGGAGGAGGCAAGGTAGGCAGATCAGCTGAAACCGGCCTACCTTGATGAGCTGTAGTAAATGAGTTATAACAATAAGTTAAGGTTAGTAATAACCAAACCATTGTTAGTATTACTAGAATGGAACTTCATATTTATTAATCCAAATACATATCAATGTATATTATGTGTAACCCAACATTAAGTAACATAATATATAGTCAGCATGTTAATGGCCAGCCAGTAAGAATTACACCAAAAGGCCAACAAAACAGTTAGTTTAACAAAATATGTTAATATTGAATCATAATAATACATAATAATAAATCAAATTGTAACAAAATATAGTTAGTTTAACAAAATATGTTAATAGTAAATCATAATAATAAATAGCAATAATAAAAAATGAAGATGGGGGAGAGAAAAACATTCCATTAGTGATACTGCAGATGACATCCCTGAAAACACTGGTAATACATACTTCTACAGGTGTGTAGTGTCAGCTTTGAGTACAGTGACTACAATTCTCCTATACCCGATGTAGCACGTACATGCCTCTCAAGCTGATAGCATGGGTCAGTATGGGACAAGCACTAACAAATGCAGGTACACAAATACACAGAACAGTTTCAAATAATCTGGACTTATATAATTACCAAGATGCTCTGTAAATTGATTTGGTGGTACACTGCATTCCAGGTAATCATTTATTTGGTAATCATGTGACAGATGGATTACACAGTTTTAATTACACTACAATTACACTACAAGAAATCATGACACTTGAGAGGCATGTTTGTGTACAGTAAGTAAACTAGACAGCCATCATGCTTTAGTTGGCAGGCATGGGAGTAGAACCCAATATCTGTGACTACAGGGGACATCTGCAAATAATGTAACAATTGACTGAAACAACTTAGTACAGACACACAATGAATAGAGCCCTCCTGCAAATATTCAGACATTTATCAAGGAAAACAGCATGCTTCTTAACACTGTATTGGTATTGCTGAAAACTCACTGTGAAATTTACACACAATATCTGCTCAAAACTTGAACTACCTCAACCATATACCTTTTGTCCCTGGAATGGGAATAAATGAGAGCATTTTCTGACTGAAATTGGCCTGGAGACAACTTTGAACTATATTATGAGTTGAGCAATACATGTTACAGGACATTTGTTTTGCATTCTAGAGCTATTACAGTGTTATACTTGACTACAGTGATAGTAGAATACACATGCAGGGAATACAGCCATACTGCAAATATTAAGACAGATTTATTTAGGAATCCACAATGCTGCTTAACACTTTATTGGTATTGCTGATAAATCTCTGTGAAGTCCACACACAATATCTGCCCATAGAGTGGGCTACCTTACCCATATATGTTTATTACCTGGAGTAGGAGGAACAACGAGCATTATGTGACTGAAATTGGCCTGGAGACAGCCTTGGATCAAGGTATGAGTTGAGCAATACAGTTTGCAGGCCATTAGTTTTGCATTCTACAGTTATTACAGTGTTACACCTGACTGCAGCAACCTTCCCATAGACAGGCAATGCATACAGCTCTACTGCAACTGTTATGGCACCACAATCCCACTGTACACCATTTTGTTTACTGTTATTGGTATTGTTTATTGTAATACAGTTGTTATTGCTCATTTATTGCACTACAGTTCTAATTGCCCATTTATTGTACTACATTTCTAATTGCCCATTTATTGCACTACAGTTTTTATTGGGTATTCTTTATTGCAGTACTTTTTTATTCTTTATTGCCTATTGCACTACTGTTAGCATAATAAATCCATACATACCACACTCACAGTGCAACCTAGCCAGGTGTCTAGCATGGAACTGAACATTGCAAGTCCTTTCAGCTGCAGCTATTGGGAGAGAAGCACACCATTATGCATACCAGTTTTGCACACATTCAGCTTGCATTTTGGTAAAACAGTAGAAAACATACTTACATATTTGTGGGGCATTCCCATCTCTCACCTCTTGGACCCAGATGTCCAAGGTTCCCCTCTTTCTCCTCTTCAGAATGTGGGGGATACTAGTAGCACTGGTAAGTTCCCTGGTCAACCACTGCCAGGCCACAGCCTTACATTCTGAGTCCTGGAAACTGTACTGTATCAGCCTAGGTTCATGATTCCATAGCAGGAGCCCAAGAAAAACCCTGGACTCCTGCACACCCCATCTCTGCACTCAAAAGCATGCACCCTCTCTGACACCACCTGGAATTTTAGCAGGTAAGCAGACTCCAAAGAATGGTGCAGAACTCCCACCTATTGTGCCTAATATAGGCTTTTTTTCTACCCTTACACATCAAAAAAGTGCCCCATCACTTAGCATCATGCAAACCAGCTAAGCAATGCGAAAACTTGCATAGCTGTGGTTTTAACGATGCTTAGCACTGTGCAAACAGTAGTAGCCATTAGCATGTTTAAGCAATGCTTAGCACAGTGTGGCACTGCCATATTTAACAATTTTGTTTTTAAAATTAAACAAAAACAGTAAATGAAATTACAGACATATTTGACTACTATGGACTTGAACCCAGGACCTACTAAGCATAGGTTCATAGGTTCATAGGGGTGTACTAGGCTAATGGCCCTGCAGCCTTTACAAGCCTAGCCTAGCCCATAAGATTATCCTGCCATCATATCACCCGACCTTAGTTCCCAGTGTTTCTGTCGGGTCGGGTAAAGCCACTGGAGTGATCCCTGGGGTGAATTTTCTATTTCCCATCCACTCATCAAGATTTCTCTTGTATTAAGCTGTAACACTACCCATTTAGCTACTTGGATATTATGAAAACTAATATACCTTCACATATACTACTTGGCTACCTGTAAGCACCGCTGAGCACCATGCTGCTCCACACAAACAAGATTAAACATAACCAGAAATAAATAAGTAATTACATCCAGTTTCTATTTTTAGATGCCTGGCAGGTATCGGCTATGTATGTATGAGCACTGCTCAGCT
Organism: Protopterus annectens; assembly: GCF_019279795.1. Lineage (NCBI taxonomy): Eukaryota > Metazoa > Chordata > Ceratodontiformes > Protopteridae > Protopterus > Protopterus annectens. Next base: position 710,722,644 of record NC_056732.1, on the reverse strand, counting down.
TTGCTGCGCTCCGAACTGCACCGCTCAACCGCAATTAAAAAAAAATTAAAAAAATAATTATGATAATTAATTACATCTGGTTTTTATTTTTATATGTGTAACAGGTGTCAGCTGTCTATATTTAAGTGCAGCTTGGCATCACTGCACTTTGCACCGAGCAAACATACGGTAATTAAAAAAAAAAACATAATTTAAATATAATAAAAACAAACACATAATAAAAATATATCACACATGTAAGAAACTTCACAGCATTTTAACAGTAGCAGAGAACATTGGAGGGAACCTCAGACTGTACATAACAACTGACCAGGCATCCACAACCATGGAGAGCCTCTATACGTCTCCATACACAGATTCAATAACCCTGTTCCTATGCTCTCCCTCAGCAATACACCACCATTAATATGCATGGCACGCTGCCAAGGGGGGACCGTGGCCGTATACACTTGTATATTCTGTGTAGGCTACACAGTGCCTACATGGATTTTATTAAATCCTGCTGTATGTTTATCAAAATTTAAACATGCGGGTAAAATGAAAACTGATGTTACAGCTTAGAATGACTAAGGTAGAAGAAAATTAATTCAAATGCTTTTTTCCCTAAGCTTATGACAGGATGTGCATGATATTAAAAAAGTTGTTGATGGCAGAAAAGTATGGATTAGGGGATGGCATACCTCCCAACCATACCAAATTATTAATTTTGTACTGAGTTTTGGGGTCCAAATGAAGGGGTGCCATGATTCCTGAGTAACACCCCTTAATTTCCTTTTTTTTTTCTTTTATTTTTTTTTTATTTTCACGCTGTTGGAGCTGACACCATCACATGTGCGATGACGTCAGCTCCATCAGGGCTACCAGCCAGTCGGAACTGAGGCTAAGGAGCTCACATCGTGTAAACATCATTTCCAGCCTGGCTGCAAATGCGAGCAGTTATAACGTATTATGGCTGCAAATGCAAGCGGGACCCTTATGATGGCTCTAATGGATTATTTATGTTTGGAACAGCACTCAGGGAAACAAGGAAGCAAGGCACTTGGGGGAATGAAGCAAGACTGAGAACTCTTATGATGGATTATCGGCAGCACTCTAATGGAGTATTTCTGTTCAGAACAGTAGCATTCTAATGGATACAGCACATGGGATCAAGGAATCAAGACAAATAAGTAAGGAAACGAATGGTGTGTGTGTGTGTGTGTGTGTGTGTGTGTGTGTGTGTGTGTGTGTGTGTGTGTGTGTGTGTGTGTGTGTGTGTGTGTGTGTGTGTGTGTGTGTGTGTGTGTGTGTGTGTGTGTGTGTGTGTGTGTGTGTGTGTGAGAGACAGTCTGTGATTGTGTGCATGAGTAATAGGTTCAGTGGAAGCTCCCCATTCAACAGCTTAAAATATAGGTTCATAGGTTCATAGGTTCATAGGTTCATACTAGGCTATCTGCCCGAGGGCATTTACAAGCCTAGCCCATCGTTTTGTGGCTTAGGCCACCCCTTTAGTATGGGGAACTATACCCATTATTTTTCTGTGCCTCTGTCGAGCAGTGACACTGAGGTAATCCCTGGGGTATATCTGCGATCTCCCATCCATTGGTCAAGATTTCTCTTGAACAAGGCCAGCGAGGTGCTCTGCCTCACATGTACCGGGATTTTGTTCCACAGCATAGGGAGTCTTTGGGTGATGAATCTATCCCTCCAGCACGTCCTATTAATAGCCGTGTCAAGGTTTAAGTCTCCGCCCTTGTGGCTCTGATGGATCTAGATTTTTGAGGTGAAGCATATTCATCAAATCTGGGTTTGACATGGCCTTGTATGTTAGGCAAAGGTCACCTCTGAGCAAGCGGTGGCGACTGAATAGAGCTGGAGTTCTTTCAGTCGGGCAGCATAGGACAGATTTTGAGACCCTTTATCCTTTTGGTGAGGAACTTTGTGGCCTCTCCAGCTGCTGCAAGTGTCGGGTCAGATACATTCGAATGGGGCATTGTACTCAATCATTGGTCTGATGAGTGATGAGTAAAGGGAGACTATGACCTCCCTTGATCTAGATGAGAATCCCTTCATGATAAGGTGGGCAATGTAGAAGGTCTTCCTAACTACTTTAGCTACAGGGGTGTCGAATGACAGACTACTATCAACCTGGGTCCCCAGGTCCCTGATAACTTCTTCTGTGCTCAGTGGATTGCCACCTATTTGGTAGCTAGGGGTAACCTTGTTTTTCCCGAAGGGTATGACTATGCATTTTTGGCATTTAACTTTAGGCCGTGGCTCTGGCACCAGTTATCCGTTTCTGTGAGACCCTTCTGAAGGATATCTGTGTCAGATGTGTTTTCTACTATGGCCCAGTTTGCAGTCATCTGCAAACTTTGTCAGCCATAACCCTCCTGTGTTTGCTTGTACTTGGAAAAGTAGATGCCAAACAAGAGTGGGCCCAGGACTGAGCCCTGTGGGACACCACTTGTGACAGGCTTTGAGTCTGACATGGCGCCAGCAGCTCTGACCCTGTGGGTTCTGTCACTCAGCCAGTTTGCAACCCATCTTGTGATGTATGGGTTGACATTTAAGCTGATGAGTTTTCAATGATACCCGAATGGGGTATTGTATCGAAGGCCTTAGCCAGATCGAGGTAGGCTGTATGGACTGCCTTTCCCTCATCAATGGCTTTGGTGACTGTTTGAAAAAGTCAACCAAGTTTAAAAGGCATGATCTGCCTTTGACAAAGCCAAACTGGGTTGGATCCAAAGTCTGCAAATTCCCTATGTCTTTATTTATGAGGTCCATTATGATCCTCTCCATGGCTTTGCAGATAAGGCTTGTCAAGCTAATGGGCGGTAATTTCCAGGGTCGGTGGAGGCACCGCCTTTGTGAAGTGGTACCACAGTTGCAGTGCGCCACTCCTGGGTGCGTATCCAGAGGTAAGACTTTGATTAAACAGCTGTCCTAGCTGTGGGTTTAATTCCTCATTGAGTTCATGGAGCACACAGCCGGGGACACCATCAGGTCCCATGGATGCTGTGTTTTTGCTTTGGAGAGAGCAGTTCTCACTTGGGCGCTGGAGATGTTTGGGGGCTGCAATCGTTTGGTATAGATATCTCTCCTTTTGGGGAGGGAGAAGTTTGCACTGAACCTGTCAGCCAGTATGTTGGCAATGTCTGTAGGATCAGTAATCTTCACATCATTTTGAACTAGCTCTGAGCATATCTGGGAGTTTCCTCCCAGGTTTCTAACATAGCTAAAGAAGGCCTTATGATTGTCTTTTGAGTCTTTAGCTATTTTTCTCTCGAAATTTGCTTTGGATGATTTTATGAGAGCTCTTAGTTTTTACTTATAGTGATCAAGGGTGTCTTACCTTTTAAGGATTTTGCTCTATCTTGTAGTAGCTTCCTCCTTTTGTTGTAGAGTTTGTTTATGGCTGGGGTCCACCAGACTGGATGCTTGCCTTTGGTACAAAGAGTCTTTGTTTTGCTTGGGATTGCCTTATCCATGCAGTCCTGCAGGTGCTGGTAGAAGGCATTTGTAAGTGATTCAGCGGCTTGAGTACTGTTTTCCTCACGCCCGGCTCGGGGCCTTAAAGGAGACCACACTAGTCTTTAGAAGTGTGAAGTCGGCTTTTGAGAAGTTCTTTACTGTGGTCTTTTTATTTCAGGTGGGGGTGGGATGAGGACCTCCAGCGAGATTAGTTTGTGGTCTGATCTCACCAGTGAGGGTACACCTCCGGTGTTGAACATTGTGCTCCCATGTTCGTGATGATGAGATCAAGTATGTTATCTCCTCTTGTGGGGATGGTGACTAGTTGTTCCATGGCATTTGAGTTTATGAATTCCAGGAACTTTTGGGCTAGGGTGTTTGGGCTTGAGTAGTGTTCCCAGTCTATATTAGGGTAATTGAAGTCACCTAGTATGATGGTGTTTGGTGATACATTTATCCCTCTAGTGTTTTCAGGAAGGCCATGTGAGGTTCCTGAGTTTGTGAGGGTGGCCTGTAACATGCTACAATTTGCAGAGCAGTCTTGCCTATGGTTAATTGCACCTGGATGGTCTCCGATGCATCGTGCGTTGCCACCAGTCTTGAGGTGTGGGTGTCCTTGATGAATATGGATACCCCCTCCTTTCTTGGTATTGTCCAGATTTTGGGGCGGGCATGATATGAGGTAAAACCTGATAGCGCGGGGTGCTCTCAGGAGCCTTGAACCAGGTTTCTGTCACAGCACAGACATCGATGTTCTCCATACTGAGAAGGGCCTCGAGTGCGTGCATTTTGAGATTTAGACTTCTGGCATTGAGCAGCATTACCCTTAGTTTTTTCCTTTTTGTGTTCTAGGGTGGTAGGTTTAGAATTTGAGCCTTGCCTAAAAAGGCACTATGGGGTGGCAAGAGCCTTTGCCAATATCCGAATCCCAGGGTGACAGGTGCAAGCCGTCCCTTGAAGCAGCGTGGCTTGTCCAGCATGTCATCCCAGGCAGACAGACACTGGATCCCCTTTGAATGACACCAGTGTTTAAGCCAATTGTTAAAGCTGATCATCTTATCTCTGTATTGTGGCATCATTCTTGGTGAAGGTAGGATACTGCTCAAGGTCAGGGTCATACCTGTCTGGGCTACATAATCAGAGAGCTCCTCAATGTCTCTTTTCATGTAGTCCAAGGGGGTCCGTCTCAGGTCGTTTACACCAGCGTGGACAATGACTGAATCATATTTGTACCTGCTGTTGAGAGACCTGAGTGCTTGCGTTATGTGGCGGATTCTAGCGCCCGACAGGCAGCTTACTGTGACCTTCTCCTTACTCAGTCTGGTGGCGGGACGTCAGTGTGTCTGACTATGGAGTCACCAATGACTAGTGTGTCTGGCATTGTGTTTGGCCTTAAGGGCTGTGACTGTTTGACACTCTGACTGTGAGGTCTATGTGTTGCAGGTGTTGTGTTCTGAGGTGGTGGTTGTTTGGGTGTCTGCTTTGGTGGCCTCTGCTGTTTTGGTAGATTTTTGATCAGAGCCTCCGAGTATGTCTTTGTGTGTTTATGTGTATGATTTGAGGTTGTAATGGTAATATGTGAGACTGGGTCTATAGTGTGTGTGGTAACCTTCTCCTCCTGACTGGTCTTGCCAGTCCTATGTTGAGAGAGCTCAGCCTCCAGTTTGGCCGTGTAGTTGCATCTCTCGCATGTATTTGTGTTTTGTGGGAGGAGGAGAGGGTTGTCTGTGTACATGAGGCAATTGTAACATTGCCTCAATATTCCCAGGTTCACCAGCTGAGCAGGAGAGGACACTAGCAACTGATCCCTCGACATGCTAGAAGGAATAGACAAAAAACTTTAAAAAGATTCCGGGGACGTGGGTGACCGAGAAATGGGGGTTGCCTTTTGGGGTACTATCTATGACAAGAGTGCCGTATCAAGGTAATAAGTACTGTAGGAGCAAGTGCTACGTTTAACAGATAGAGAATAGTCTACTTGGAGTCAAGTAGAGATGATCTTTTAATTATAGGATACGCTGATTAGATCAGTAGTATAGTTCGAGGAAGGTAGTTTTAAGGGAAAATTTGAAGAGTGGACTTTAGGTAGCCCGAATAGTTTAAACCTGCTTAACGGGCTGCCCTAGCAACTCGCTAAATCGGGCTAAATCGGCTAAATCGCTAAAGCGTGCTTTATAGCAGGGGCTGGATAAGACAGGAAATGACCCAAATTGGCCAACAAACCACAAGTCACTGCCCTAAACCACTCCTCCGAGGACAAATGAAGGAGTTATGGAAATGACCCTAGTGGCCAATAAAACTACAGTTTCAAGTCAGTAACCACCTCTCCGGGGCAGGGAAGCTGCTCAATGTTAGTCACTCCCACTGATAAACACAGAGACCCTCCTTCAGCCCAAGCAAAATGGCCTCACAGAAACTTTCAAACAGTTCAGGAACAGCAAGCCTGTAACTGAACTTTTTAACTCTCAGAAAAGTGGGAAAAAGCAAGATTTTTTTTTGTTTTGTTTTTACAGAGATAGCAGAGGTTCACAAGTAATATCAAGTTATAACAGTGCAGTAAATGACCCCACACAAGAGTGCTAGGTCAAGGACAGAAAATATGCAAGTTTTAAGAAAAAACGATTTAAAATTAAGTGCAAACAGGAAATTCAGCAAACAGCTTTTGGTTGTGCTCTAAATACAGCTACTAATACAGAAATCAAGTTTAACAAGCCAGAAAATGCTCAAGCTAGGCAGCTATGCAGAAAAACTTAGCAAATAAACAGAGAAAAATACTTAAAATCTCAAAGTGGCTCCCTTCTTCTCTCAGCGTTTTCCTCTTGGAGGGTGCTTCACCAACAGCCAACAAGCCTGAAAAGACGCTCAAACCACGAGGCAACTAGGTTTTAAGAGAGGAAGATGAAGGAGTTATGCAAATGACCCCTAGTGGCCAACAAAACTACAGTTTCAAGTCAGTAACCACCTCTCCGGGGCAGGAAGCTGCTCAATGTTAGTCACTCCCACTGATAAACACAGAGACCCTCCTTCAGCCCAAGCAAAAATGGCCTCACAGAAACTTTCAAACAGTTCAGGAACAGCAAGCCTGTAACTGAACTTTTTTAACTCTCAGAAAAGTGGGAAAAAAGCAAGATTTTTTTTTTGTTATGAAGTAATAACTATTTGATAGACCCTCTCCAATATGTACTGCTGCTGAGAGATGCAAAAGTAAGCTGTTAATGCAGTAACACACATGGATCTGTATGTAGCTGTGACACTTTTTTTGAGGATGACGAAAATGTCACAGGATATACCACATCACAGAAGCTGATTATGTTACTCTGTACAGTTCTGCAGCTATACAAGACTGCTTCTACTCACTGTTAAAAAGCATATTTGTGTGAGTGAGTGAGTAACTGACAGAAACACTCCAAATCAGAAGAACTATTTATTCTCTTCCTCTTGCAATATGTTTCCATCTTGCAATACATTTTCATCCTCCTATTGGTTATACCTCATGATCATTTTTATTTCCTTGTTTGTTTTGCAGAGCGAGGGTCCAGTTTATAAGTAGAATAAGAGCTCTGGTTTATTTTCTGTAAGTGTATATATCCTTGGTACTAAAGACTTATTACATAGCAGGGGTGCAGTTATTATCAGACAACAAACTCCACCCTTATGCTCCTTATTTAGTCCACAGACACAGTGATGGCAGGCACACCTTTCATGAAGATGAAACTAAACTTGACTATTCACTTTCATAGTCAATAGTTCAGGCTGCCTCACATAAGAAATGAAACTGCTAGATATTTTCCTTCCACTTTATGCAAGTGAGTGCTATAGTTCCAGAACTACTACAGAAATTGTTTAGAAGGTTTACACACATTTAACAGGAAGTGGGAGATTCCACATGCCTGAGGAACAGTTTTACAGACCACATACCAGACTGGTGATTTATCCTTTGTAAAGATCATAAAACTAATATTAAAAGTGCATGACTATCACACAAAGCTGTACTGAACAGAGAAATACAGCAAGCTGTATTGTGAGCTTTGTTTAGATTTTTTGTGCTAAGATTTGAGCACTATGGTGAGAAGTGAGAACAGAATTTGTATTCCCCCATTATTGGCTTTGTTTGTTCAGGTTTTTTGTGCTAAGAGGTTGAGAGCTATGGTGAGTGAGAAACGAGAATGGAATTTGTATTCCCTCATTATTGGCTTTGTTTGTCCAGGTTTTTTGTTGTGCTTGAGGTTGAGGGCTATGGTGAGTGAGAAGTGAGTACTGAATTTGTATTCACCCATTATTGGCTTTGTCCAGGTTTTTTGTGTTAAGAGGTTGGAGCTATGGTGAGAAGTGAGAATTGAATTTAATAAATGATAGCCATTAAGTTTCAGTCTTCCTATTTTTCAGGAAACTGCTGATGTGGCATAGTAGTATGTTGCTCTGACTGTAGTGCATAGGGTCATGGGTTCAAGACTTGCCAGTGAAATGCATGGTGGTAACACAACATTTTATTCTAGCAACTTTCCAAATTTATACAAGCAATGTTTAAAATGTGTCCCTGTTTTCTGACCTTTTGCCCCCCCCCAAAAAAAAGCTGAAATTGAAAATAAGTGTGAGAAGCTGTGCAAGATGCCTATGGCTTACACTACAGTCATTCTATTTATAGTGTGGGTGTGGAAGTAGACTTTTATGATGGAAATGTTCTGAATTGGGCAGTTTTGTCATTATAGGTTCATGCATTTTTTTCATTGCCTACTGGAAGAATGTTCAAACAATAAATTTAAAATGCACTCTGTCTAACAAGTGTGCTGTATTATACAAGGTATATAACTTAAAAAAGTCAGGAAGGTGTATCAAAGAAAATAACACATGTATGTTTCTTGTTTTGTGTGCAAAGGGCCAATGATTTGAAAACAGCCCAAAGATAATCTTTATCCACCACTGGCCAGATGCATTTTCTTTAGATGTGGTGTGGGTTTCAATGCTGTTTCACTGAATGTAAGTTTCAAGGGGTGAGATGTTTTAGTGCCAAGTCTGTTTTCATTGTGAGACATTATTGCTTTGTTTAGTAGATGTCTGTTAGTGTTTGTGCATTGTTATGCTACAAAATGTAAAAATAAAATCCAAATAATCATTGTAGAAGTAAAGCAGTATGCACACATTAGTGTTAATGATAAATGGGGTGAAGTAGCCAGGTAATGGGACATTGGAATGGCTGCAGGTGGACTCTGGTGCTATATTTTGGTTGTCTATTCTTCAGTTTGCGTTTGAAAATTGGTATCCCACAATTCCATTGGAGTGTGTGGGGTTAGTAATTATGTATGCAAATTAGATGTTAATCAGCATACAGATTTGTACCTATTTTTCACGGGCCTTTTCCAGATTTTTGATGTTTCCAGATTGAGAGGTATGGGGGATGGGAAGTTTATGTAACTTTGAAAAGAGAAAATAAGTTGTAGCATGTGCCTAATGTCATCACAATAAATGGAAAAAGTGAGTGTTAAGTACTGGGGGCATTCAAAAGCATGTTTTATTCCTGTGGGGATGAACCATGCTTAATCCATGATTGTAATAAAAGATGGTGTGGGTAATGTGGTGAGGTTGGACATTCCAGAAAAAAATGAAAACCACATTTTAGTAGATCTGGAAATATGAAGCATTTTGGATTGATTGTCCACTAATTAATAAAGAAAGACAAAGTGAAAAAAATGAGGGGGAAGAACAATTTTTAAGCAAGAAAGGGTAGAAGAGAATGATGAAAGCATAAGGGTGGAGGTGAGGAACTACAAAACAAAAATATAGAAAAACATGCACCAGATGAAGTCTAGAAAGTAATAACTAAAAAAGAAACATAAAAAGAGATGGAGAACAGGTTTGAGGTTTTAGAAACAGAAGAAGAAGAAGAAGATGGAGATGTGAGCTCTGAGTTAGAAAAAATGTTGGCAGGTTCTACTGGTGAAGATGAGAAAAAGGAAATAAAAAGATGTCCTGAAAAAATGCAAAAACAGGAAAAGATCAATATAAGTAAAGCACTACTGAAGGTTCTACTGGTGAAGATGAGAAAAAGGAAATAAAAAGATGTCCTGAAAAAATGCAAAAACAGGAAAAGATCAATATAAGTAAAGCACTACTGAATATGAATAGCAAGAACAGTGATGTTAAAAGAATGATGGTATTTGTATGGTATGAAAATAGATGCATAGGTAATTTGATATCAGATTAATAGATAAAAAGAAAATTGATGGAATTTGAGATGATGTGGAAAAGAAAAAAAAAACATTGTGGAGTATAGGAAATTATAAATATTCAGGTATTGCAGTATTATTAAAAAGGAAGAGATTAAACTGTTAGATACAATAGCAGAGGTGGCAGAGAGAGTTTTAGTTTGTGAAGTACGAAAGGGGCAGAAGGTATTTGGAATAGTAGTAGTATATGCGCATACAAATGTAAATGAAAGAAAATGTTTAAGGAAATTGAGAGTTGCATGATAGTAATTAAGTCTAGTATATTGGCAGGATACTTTAACTGTAATGTAAGAAAGGGTAAAGGAAAAATATTACAAGATGTAAAAGTGATGAGACCTGTAGTAAATAATCCAGGTAAAGAATAGGTAAAGGGAGAAAGTATACATATATATATATATATATATATATATATATATATATATATATATATATATATATACATATATATATATATATATAAAGATTGATTGTATATTGTTTACAGATGACAGGAAATATTAGGGAAGTAAGGTTTTCAGATTATAGGACTCTATGGGCAATAATTTGATTGAATGAAAGCATTATAAAAGAAGGAAAATGGTTGAAAAGACTGACAGGAAAAATGCAGGAACAGAATGTCTTAAAATACAAAGACAGCAATTGTGGGAAGATCATACAATGATGAGGTTTAAAACTGGAGAGCGAGAGCAATTGAACAAGCAAAATGACATACAATAAGCAAAAAGAAGTTTATGAAAGACTAGCAGAGAAATGGGCAGGAGAAGTTTGGAAGAAAAAAGAAGAAGAAAAGAGATTGTATAACTATAAATAAAGAAAACTGAAAGAATGATATCATGACAAAAGTATTTGAAAGAGAGAAATTATGTCTCCCCATATTTATGCAAAAATTGAGATATTTATTTATTTTATTTTTATTTTATTTTACATTTGTTAACCGGGCTAGTCTAGCTGGATATATTTCCATTTTCAGTAGAGGCCCGGGGAGAAAAGCTCCACATAGACATAAGCAATAAGACATACATACTGAGACATGTTATTAATAAACACATTGATTAAAAAAAATAAAAGAAAAAAACAAGTATTGATAAAAATATTAATTAAGATAAAACAAGTTGATAAAGTTACAAACTAAGGATTATCATTTAAATGTCGTGTCTAGAGTTAGGTCAGTTATAAAGTTTCTAAGAAAAATCAAACAAGCTTAGCCATAAGGCTCCTACTAAAAGGAAAAAAAAGAAAGGTAACTAGTGGTCTAGAAATGAGAGAAGACAAATAAAAGGATAGACAAAATGCTAAGGGAGAGGTGAGAGAGAAGGGGTTAGAGCATAGAAGGAAAGGAAGGGAAGAGAGAGGTAGTTATTAGGTCTTGAGTACAAGATAGGTCAAGAATGTAAGGGGAGGTGGGGAGAGAAGTCAGTCAGGTGTATTACATGAGCAAAGCCAATGATTTTGGAAGTACAGTTTGATCTGTTGTTTGAAGAGAGGTAAGGATGTGATTAGAGTTAAATTTCTAGGTAGCAAATTCCATACTCAGCCTACAGTGTTAGTAAATAATGAGTCACCAGCTAAGTTGTGGGCCTTTATAGATTTGGTCAAGAATTTAGAAGAGGAGCGAAGGGAAGTAAGATTGTTATATGGGAGTAAGAGCTGAGATAGAATAGGGGTGTTATCAGGTTGGTACAGGATTTTATGGGCAATAGTGAGTTGTGAGATTAAAAGATGATTTTCTAGTTCTAGCCAGCCTAGCAGTTTCAAATTAAGGCAGTGATTGGTTTTGAAAGGGTTACCAGTGGCAAATCGGGCAATATTATTGTAACAAGTTGCAAGTTTGTTTAGGTTAGTTTTCTTGAGCTTGGTGAAAATAGGGGAGGCATAGAAGAGAGTGGATATGAGGTGGGAGTGGGCAATAGTAGCTCTAGCAGGTGGGGTTAGAAATGGTTTAATACGGTATAAGGATCCAATCTTTCTGTTGACTGATTTGATGGTGTTGTTAATGTGTTGATCAAAAGAGAGATTATTATCAATGGTTATGCCAAGCAGCTTAGTTGTGGAGTCAGGAGAGATGACTGTGTTGTTGTTTGATAGGATAGTGAAATGTAGAGGGGAGGTACGAGTGGTGGGGGAGAAGAGGAGGAGTTTGGGTTTTTTAGCATTAAGGAGGAGGTAACGTCTAGTAAACCATGTTTCAACAGTGTTGAAGATATTTTGGGTTAGTGAGATTAGGTTAGAAGAAGAGGATGCTGAACAGATAATAGTGGAGTCGTCAGCATATTGAATGCAGGTGGCTTGGGGAATTACTGAGTTGAGATCGTTGATGAAAAGGGAGAAGAGAAGTGGGCCAAGAATAGAGCCCTGAGGGACTCCAATAGAAATGGGCAATAGGGAGGAGATGTGGTTGTCCCAGAGAACGGCTTGTTGTCTGTTGCTGAGATATGAATTAAACCATTTAATAGTAAGTTTGTCAAATGAGAGGGATTCAAGAATAGTAATTAAAGCAGAGTGGTTCACCATGTCAAAAGCTTTTGAGAGGTCAATGAATAGAGCAGAAGAGAAAAGGTTATTGTTGCAATTGCTGTTGATAGTATCAACAAAGGAAAGGAGGGCAGTGGTGGTGCTATGGTGGGGTCTAAAGCCATGTTGACAGTTAGCTATGATATTGTGTAGGGAGAGGTACTGTACAAGTTGCTGATGAATACATTTCTCCATAATTTTTGCTAAAGGTGAGAGAAGAGCAATTGGTCTATAGTTTGAGAGGTCAATAGAGTTACCGCCTTTATGTAGAGGGATAATATGGGAGATTTTCCAAATATCCGGGATGGTTCCCTCCTGGATGGTCCTATTTATGAGTATAGTTATAGGGTAAGCAATCTCTTTGGCTGCCTTTTGCAGATAAAGGGAAGGGAGCTTGTCAGCCGAGGGGGTGCACGGTTTCAGTTTGGAGAGAAGTCTATAGATGAAAGAGGTAGAGATAGGTTGTAGAGAGAAGTTGTGAGAGGAGTCTACTAGATTGTTTGGAGGGTAGAAGTTATTAGTGTTTAGTTGACTGGCTAGAGTTTGAATGGTTTCAGTGAAGAAGGAGTTAAAAGCATTTGCAGTTTGGAGAGGGGTGTCTGGGTCAGCATTTAGAGGGGAGGGAGTTTTGGCAGTTCCTGGTGATAGGAGTTTATTAATTGAGGACCATAATTGTTTTGGTTTGTTAAAATGGGTTTCTTGTAGATCACAGTAGAATTTTCTTTTGTCATTTATTATAGCTTTTTTGGTTAGGTTTCTGAGTTGGTGAAAATGAAGGAAATCAGAGTTAATTCTGTGACTCCTCCATTTGGCCCAAACTTTGTTTTTACAGAGAATTAGTTTTCTAGTATCATTTGAGAGCCAAAGGGCTGAATTAGACTTCATTCTAATGGTTCGCTCAGGAGCATGTTTATTCAAAATCGAAAGAAAAGTGGAATTGAAGAATGATACTGCTTCATTCAGTGGTAGTATTTTTAAGGGGTTCCAGTTGCAGGCTCTGAGTTCCTGTTGAAATTGGTCAGCTTTAAAGCGTTTAGTTGAACGAATATTTCTTATATTAGGGAGGTGTACATAGTCAGTCTTTTCTCGTGTAATATAGGTTAAGCAATGATCACTGAGGTCATCAGGCATAGTTCCTACTTTATATGTAATGTTAGCTTTGTTTATGAGTATCCAGTCTAAAATAGTCTATAAATATATATAGATATAATAAAAGAAAGTGAATGCAGTGAAGTAAACGGGTGGAAATTATGGATATAGTTGAAAGATTTGTACTCTTGATAAAGTATTGTTCCCTGGGGTAGATGACATCCCAAAGGATGCAATAATGCATTTTTTGACATTTAGTTTTATTCCATGATTTTGGCACCAGTTATTTATTTGAGTCAAACCTTCTTGTAGGATGGCAAAGTCATTTAAAGATTCAGTGACTGCTCCTAGCTTGCAGTCATCTACAAACTTAGTCAGTCAGAGCCCTCTGGTATTGACTTTTACTTCAGAAAAGTAGATGTCAAACAGGTAGGTCCCAGCAGAGAATGATAGGAGACTCCACTAGTGACTCTTTGTGGAGGTAACTTACCCTATTTTGATTATCTGTGTCCTATGTATGAGCTAGTTGGAAATCCAGTGGGTGACATAGGGGTTATTCCCATTTTATTTAGCTTTTCTGCTATGCCCGAGTGGGAAATTATATTAAAAGCTTTGTCCAGGTTGAGGTATGCAGTGTGTACCTTTTTGCCTTCATCCATTTCTTAGGTGACCTTTTCAAAAAAATCTACCAGGTTGTGTAAGCATGACCCGACCTTATCCAAACTGAGGCGGGTCCAATGTTTGGAGGTTCCCTCTGTCCTGATTGATTAATTCCATGATAAGTTTTTCCATGGCTTTGCATATGAGGCTGGTCAGACTTGTAGGCCTGTAATTACCTGGGGCTGTGTAGGCTCTTCCCTTATGCAGGGGAATGACTGTAGCTGTTCTCCATTCAGTTGGTACAAAACCTGTATGGAGGCTGAGACTGAACAGTGTGGTTAGGGGTGTGGCTAAATCATGCTTCATGCTATATAAGATAAATATAGTGATATTTTCAAAACCTAGCAATGGAGTACTTTTAAGTTTTGATAGCAATTTTAGGACTTGGTCTTGTGTGATAGTTGGAAGTGAGCCAGTTTCAGGTGTATTTCAAGGGACAGATAGAAGAGAGAGAAGAATAAGGTTAGAGCTAAATTTATCAGCCAGTTAAGTTCACTTTATCTTCAGCTTCAGTGTGCATAACATCGTTCGCAATCAGCACAGTATATTGTGCTTTCGACATTATGAACATAACTAAAAATTCCTTGTGATTGTCTTTGGCTTGGGTAGCTATTTTATGCTCAAAACTGGCTTTTGGTAAATTTGGTAAATTTTATTAAGCTTCTGAGTTGTTTCTGCATTTCTGTGACAAGGGTTCTAATATTCTGAGAACTACTCTTCTTCCTTGTCCGGTTCGATTCTCAGCAAGAGCGTCTTCTGTGTAGAGACATGAGTGAACGGACGTACCTTCGTGGAAGGTTGTGCATCAGGACTGGCAATGTGGCACGTAAAAATCTACTGCCAATCATTAGCGGACCGGAGTTCCGCTGTGGCAACCCCTAACAGTTAAGGGGTTACCCCTAAAAGCCGAAAGACACAACAACAACTCTTCTTACTTTTGACCTAAATTATTTTCCTATTATTATAAAGCTTGTTGATATTATGGTTCTAACATGTGGGCTTGTTTTTGGGGTTTGCCCTGCACATGTGCCTACTGAGAACAGCAGCATCTATGTAGCTGTTCACATGCTGTAGTGTGCCTACTGAGAACAGCAGCATCTATGTAGCTGTTCACATGCCGTAGTGTGGTGGTGTACATTTCTGTGTATTCAGTGAGTTTGGTGGGTATTTGAAGCTTGTCAATGTATCACTTAGAAGTAGATAGTTTGTCTTAAATACATTTCTGAAGGGTTGAAGGGATCTCTGGTTACAGTTTTATTTTGAGGGAGACTGCTTTATGGTCAGACCTAACAAATGATGAAAATGCACAAGGGATGGTGCAAGCTGCCCCCATATTATTAAGGACAAGATCTAAGATGTTATTCCCCCACTGGGTACTCTAATTGTTCCAGGACATTTGTATTGACAAAGTCCAGAAATCTCTGTGCTTGTGCACTAGTGGTGGTGCCAGTTTCCCATTCTATAGTTGGATTGTTTAGAATACCTAAGAAAATGGTAGTTAGTTTAGTACTGAGTGATTCTAATTCCTATGGATAGGCATTGTGGCTTTCTTGTGTCACAGGGGGAGTTCTATAGCTAGCTAATATATGGTACAGGACCTTTCTGATGGTTATTTAGACATGAAGAAGCTTTAGTGCATCATGCTGCTTTACCAGCCTTCACGTGAGTCTTCAGGATGTAGAGTGATACACCTCCACCTTTTTTCCCCTCCTACACATTGTCAGATTGTCTACACATAAAAACATCTTTTGTATAAAAACAATAATTTTGTAGGATCGTATGACTGTTTTGTCATGAACAGCATAGTGCTTGGAGTATAAATGCATCTTCTTTATTTTTTATTTTTATTTTATTTATTTATTTATTTTACATTTGTTGACTGGGATAGTTCAACTGGATGCATGTCCATTTTCAGTGGAGGCCTGGGGAGAAAAGCTCTAGGTAAACAGAAACATTAAAAACATGTTACAATTATAATTTTGACAAAGAGTACGTAAGCAAACAATAATAAACATGTTCCACAGGTTAGAGTTAAACCCTGGTGAAAGCCAGGGGTAAATTAAACAGTAGCTGATTAATAGATTTTACATAATCTAGAAGAGAGTTAGCCAGGCTTGATACAATGACATAGCCAGTTTAGTGCCAGATGTTGTTTGAGTCTAGTTTTAAATTGACCTAGGGAGGAGAATTTAGTAATGTCAGCTGGAAATGAGTTCCAGGATCTGCCTACATAGTTTGCAAAGAGAGAGTCACCAACTTCATTGTTAATTTTGCTTGTCTGAATTAGTAGTCTGTTAGAGGATCTAAGCAGTCGCGGATTGTGATAGGGGGTGATAAGATTTTTAACTGCAAGAGTATTATCTGGATTATAAAGGATTTTATAAGCCATGATCAGTTGATTATACTGAATTATACTGGGTAGTTCAAGCCACCCAAGCTGGTTAAGATTGATGCAATGATGTGTCCTAAAAGGCAGCCCAGTGGCAAACCTGACGATGTGGTTATAGCAGGTTGAGAGTTTGTTAAGTACAGTCTTGTTTATATTAGAGAGTATAGGGGATGAGTACAGAAGTGTTGAGAGAAGGTGAGAGCAAGCTATGGCAATTTTAGCTGGAGGGGTTAGGAAGGCTTTTATTCTGTAAATTGACCCTAGTTTTTTATTGATGGTTTTGATCGATTGGTTTACATGTAGGTCGAATTTTAGATTGTTATCTATAATGACACCTAGTAGTTTTGTAGAGGGGTCAGGGGAGATTAATGTGCCATCATTTGCATTTATGGTAAAGGTGAAAGCAAACTAAAGGTAAAACCTTTGTGTTGGTGAGAATAACAGCATTTTAGTTTTTTTGGGATTTAGTATCAAACGACGTTCAGAAAGCCAGTTTTCTATAGTGTTAAAGGTGGACTGGGTAGCAGACCATAAGTCTGTTGAAGATGTGGCAGAGCAGATCAGGGTGGAGCCATCAGCATATTGGATACAGCTGACATTTGGGATGACAGCATACGGGTCATTAATGAAGATGAAAAACAGCAGGAGCCCTAGCATAGAGCCATGTGGTACTCCAAGGGTGTTGGGTAGTAGGTTAGAGAGTTTGTTCTGCCAAAGAACAGTCTGCTGTGTCCCATTCAGGTAGGGTGCAAACCACTGAAGGGCCTTAGTATCTAGACAGAATGCTTGCAGAGTGTGTATTAAAAGTTGGTGGTCAACCATGTTGAATGCCTTGGAAAGATACAAGAAGAGAGCGGAGGATATATGATTGTTGTTGTGATTATGGTTTATGGTGTTGGTGAAAGCTAGTAGGGCTGAAGTAGTGTTGTGGTGTGGATGGAAGCCATGTTGGGTATCTGCCATGAGGTGATTCTGGATTAGGTGGTGCATAAGTTGTCTGTGAATACATTTTTCCATAATCTTTGCAAGTGGAGAGAGTATGGCTATTGGTCTATAATTGGAGAATTCAGTAGAGCTGCCTCCTTTATGAAGTGGGATTACATAGGATATTTTCCAGATGGTGGGAATTCTAGCTTCTGTTATGGTTTGATTAATTTGTATTGATACTAGGTAGGCAATAGCATCAGTTGATTTTTGAAGGTACTTGGCGGGGAGTTGATCGGCAGAGAGTGTGGTGGGTTTTAATTTTTTGATCAAGGTACAGATAAGTCATGTGGCCACTGGTTGGAAGCTGAATGAGGGTAGGTTTCCAGGTGTGATACTTTCAGGACCAGGGGAGCTAGGAGGTAGTTGGGTTGCTAGGGCTTGAATTGTCTCAGTAAAGAATTGGTTAAAACTATCTGAAACGTCCTCAGGGGTTTTATCAGTAGTAGCAGCTGGGATGGGGGTAGAAGTTTGTTGAGGATGAAGTAGATTATTCAATCCTGCTCAAAACTTCTGAGGGTTGTTTTGATTTATTGTCTGTAAGTTGCAGTAGTATTGTTTTTTGTCTTGTAAAATGGATTTTTTGGTTTCGTTCTTAGATTGCCTATATTTACTTTGATCTTAGGGGTCTTTAGTAGAATGCCATAAAGCCCATAATTTGTTTCTACGGGTAATTTTGAGTCTAGACTCTTTAGAAAGCCATGGTGCAGTTTTTGCTTTTGTTCTCTTTGAATGAGCAGGTGCATGCAAATCTAGGATATCAAGAAATGTGTTATTAAAGTATGCAACTGCCTCCTCTAAGGGGAGGTGTTTTACAATAGACCAGTTACATGAGTTAAGTTCTTGTTGGAATTTGGCAGGGTCAAAGTCTTTTTTGTTTCTAACTTTTTTGAGTAAGGGTTGTTGGGGATTAATAGCTTTGTGCTTAACTATATAAGTGAGAAGGTGATCGCTTAGGTCGTCAGGGAGGGTGCTAGCAGTGTACAGCTGGGGGTGACTATTTATGAGTACCCAATCAAGTATGCTTTCTTTTTGGTTGGGTTTACCTAGCCTGGTAGGGGTGGATACGATTTGATTAAAAGCATGCAGATTAATATGGGTTGATGGGCATTATGAGGAAAAGGTGCTCCAGTCTATGTTAAAATCCCTGAATAGTAGGGTTTCTTGGGGGTAATGACATGATAGCCAGTGCAGGGTGTCTTCAAGTGTAGTTATATTGTTACCTGGGGGAATATACATGCAGATGATATTAATGCATTTACTTTTATTTATTTGCAATCTAGTTACAAGAACTTTGGAGTTATTAATCTGAGGTGGATGTGTTACATCTATGGTGACATTTAACTCAGATTTGTAGAGTATAGCTACCCCTCCCCCTTCCTGGAAACACGATCCAGCCTGTGTATGTTATACCCAGGTGGTAACACTTCCTTGTCTGTAGTGTTAGGTTTTAACCAGGTTTCAGATAGAGAATCTCAGGGGAGTGGACAGACAGGTTTGCATGCAGTTCATGTACCTTGCTAATGCTTCTAATATTGAGATGACAGACTAGGAGCATGTTAGTTGGTCTATTGATTGTAGGATTGTAGCTTAGGTTACTAGTAGAGGGGGTGTATATATCAGAATTGGATGGGCCAGGATTGGGGTGAATGTCACCACCAAGTATTAGGCTAGGTCTGTACTTAGTGATAAGCTTCAGGAATGTATTTATAAGTTTGTAGTAGTGTCTGGAACTAGGGCTAATGTGCCAAGGGTAGGTGTGTTGATAGAATGAACAAGACGTTGAGCAGGACCCGGTATTATATGTATGGTTGAAGGTGGGAAGATTTACAGCTGGGGTGATAGTATGGCCCTTTGGGATTTGTATTCCCAAGAGAAACTGGTTTTCATACACGGTAAGGATGTATGGGACCAGCAGGAGGGATAGTAGAGGGGAATAAATCATTGTTTTGGATACAGCTATTGCGTTAAGGAATTGTATTTCCTGGTGATACAACACCAGAAGAAAGGGTGGAGGTAACTATACTGGTAGTGGATGGGAGAATGCCAGATAAAAGCTGATAGGTGCTAGTAGAATGTAAATAGGGGAAAGGAGATGTGGTGAAATAACCTAGATGAAAGCTGATTGGATGTAGTAAGTGGGGGAGTGGCTATTTTACTATAAATGTAGAGGTAATGGGGGCGAGTGGAAATAGGGGGCAGAGAGGGGAGCGAAGTGAGCCCGAGCGAAGCAAGGGTGAATGGAGCAGGGCTATTGCAATCAACAAGGTTTCCTAGGCCTTCCTAGAGCTGTAAGGTAAGTATTTTAGCTCTTAAATTACACCAGTTTTAGCACTTAATTTTGCTAGCTATAGATTTGCTATTTTTTAATACAATTTTTTTAGTAAGAGTCCTATAGTTAATGTATTTCTAGGGAAAATTTAAGGTTAGGAATACAATATCTGGAGGGGGCAGGGGTAAACTACACTTCAGCTAGTGTTGTGAGTTAGCCAATTTGTATTGCAATCTACAAGGTTTCCCAGGGATTCCTAGAGCTGTAAGGCAAGTATTTTAGCTCTTAAATTACACCAGTTTTAGCACTTAATTTTGCTAGCTATAGATTTGCTATTTTTAATACAATTTTTTAGTAAGAGTCCTATAGTTAATTTATTTCTAGGGAAATTTTAAGTTTAGGAATACAATAGCTGGAGGGAGCAGGGGTAAACTACACTTTAGCTAGTATTGTGAGTTAGCCAATTTGTAATGGGAACAAACTGGGGATCCTGCTCAACTTACTTGCTGTGCATAGACAACGAACAGAGGGGTAAGGAAGGTACAACAGCTACAGGATGAAATGAATATGAGTTAGGTAGTAGAGAGTTTGATTAAAGATGGCACCCTAGGAGGGGGCTGAATAATGAAGATAATTAGGGGGTGGGATGGGAGTAGCAGATAGGGAAAGTGGAGTAGAGAGCAGCCAGAACAGGATTAACCAGGAACTTATGGATCCTTCCCCCAGAGGGAGAAGGGCTGAAAAACTATCAGTGTAAGGTGAGGAATAAGCTTAAAAATGTCAGTTGTTAGACTGATCTAAGTAGCTGGGGAGTATTTTAAATAATTATCACTGCAAGCACATAAACAGGGTTTTTTGGCAGTTTTGGAGAGAGCTGTGATTAGTATAGAAACTATAATGAAAGTAAAAGAAAAACTTTACCAAATTAAAAAGTAAATGCTTGGGACTGGAACACTGTGTGAGTGTAAGGCTGATTCAAGTTATTATAGCCCAATCTAGTGGCAATTGGCTGGATCCCTTCACTGTTGTTGTGCATACACCTTTAAGCCTCAATAGTTTACAAAAACTAAATTGTAATACTCCTATTACAATAGAAAAGCTGGAGGGAGTCAGGTTCTTGCTTCCCAGAGGTTTTACTTAGTTAAGATAGCCAGCTTCAGTGGAGAAGGTAGATTTTGCTTTATGCAGTTAATCCCAGGTGGGGGGATCACGCAGGAAAGAAACCCATGCAAATTGAAAAATAGGGTCTATATTAGATCACCGAATGCTTAAAAAAGTGAACGGTGATTAATCGCCCCTATGTAAGCGAAAGCTTACAATGGCGAAGTGTCAGAACAACAATTTTTTTCCAAGGGAAAAAAAATCACTGTTAAAACAAACAAAAAAAAAAAATAAATAAAAAAACAATTTCAAACATTACATTAAGTGGGGGGCTTCACCCCCCACACCCCCCCTACTTAAATATACCAACTCTGAGACAGCACTACAGTGATGAAAATGGCAAAGTACCGAAGCGGCCAAGTACATTTTTTCCCAGGGAAAAAATTTGCTTAACAGTTGCTTCGATATTTTGCATTTTCAGCCTTTTATGTTCGACCAAGACGCATTTGAAAGAATGCATCTTCAGTCTTGTAATACATTCCTGAAAAATAAAGGTAAATAAAGCAGCATTAGTGCTAAGGTTACAAGACTGTGAAGTGGAAAGTATGCAAGGAATAGAGATGGAGAGTAAAATTAATTATATTGCATACATTATAATTAAAATTGATTATATTGCATACAGTATCAGCTCTGTAAAACCACAGACTAACAGCAGTAACATGCAGCCTTTAAGTCAAGTGAAAACAGCTGTATAATTCAGCAATGAATACACACAGGATATAATGCACAAAGCAAAGTATGGCTGTTTCAGGACAATAATTCTAGAATTATGTTATTCAGTATGAACTAACAGTAATATGAACTGCGT
This sequence comes from Protopterus annectens, assembly GCF_019279795.1. Classification (NCBI taxonomy): domain Eukaryota; kingdom Metazoa; phylum Chordata; order Ceratodontiformes; family Protopteridae; genus Protopterus; species Protopterus annectens. The sequence continues at coordinate 710,701,090 of NC_056732.1, read as the reverse complement.
TCACTTAGCCTTCTATAAAAGCAATTGTAAAGTCCAGCCTGTAAGTCTTCTAAGTACAGTAGCATGCCATAGGAATGCTTACAAATGTAATCAGAACATGAATAACCTCTGCAAAACAGTTAGCAGGATGCCTGTCAGATATTCAACAATTAAAGCTCTACCTTCATAAAACAAGATAAAAAAACAAGCAGTTTGTAAGTTAGTACATTAGCTAGCTCTCAAATCATATAGGAGTTCTGAACAGCAGTTACAGCTTAGCACCATCAAATACCTCAGTAGTTACCAGTAATAACCAAATAAATCAGCAGCTAACAGTAATAAGAGGACAGTAATGCAAATTAGCTGTAGTATACATGTGATACTGCTCAACTTACTTGCTGTGCAGGCACAACGAACAGAGGGGTAGGGAAGGTACAACAGCTATAGGATGAAATGAATGTGAGTTAGGTTGTAGAGAGTTTGATTAAAGATGGCACCCTAGAAGGGGTATCTTACTCTGAATTTTAAGATTACTGATCTTCTGCACAGACATTGATCTCCACAGTATTGGAAGGCAATACATTCCTATTGATTTCATGTGTGGGTGGCACATTTCAATTCAGACCTTTATGATCTCCTGATCAACTCTAAACTGATCAATGATTTCTTGATCAATTAAATGGCATTGTTTATGTTGGTGCAGCATGGCTTCTTGACCATACAAGGGGAACTGATGACATTAAGGTTTATAGTATGTTGCTGAACAACAGCTATTGTGACTCCAAGCACTCTTGCCATATGCAATGACAGAATATTTGGTATACTTTGCCATTTTATAGTCAGGTGCATAACTCTGCACAATTTCTTGATCAGACAACTATGAGTCACAACTGTGCATACATCTTGCATACATTCTAATATCACTAGGACCTTATTTTACTACCCCATTTCATTCACCTGTCATTATGCAGTCATTTACGTATAGCATCTGTTGTGCTTTTGGACTCACTGTAATTAAATGCAACATGGGTCAGTGAATCGCTATTAGGTTGCACCATTCTGCACAGTTAATTCCTACTCATGTACATGCTGCATACTATACAATTTGTCTATGAGTCTTAACATATATGCGTAACGAAAGTCTGGTTATCACAGAACCAATAAAGAATTATGCTGTTTTGGTTACAACTGGTTAAGTTTTAATTTTAGGGTCCAAATGAAGACATTTACTGACAGTAAACACAGAATTCATGTTTTTAAAATGTGAGCTGCTCTGTATGCTAACTGACTGATATGTGTTTTGATTAGGTTTGGAAGTTTGGAAGTAGTCCCACTTGAGGGGACTGCATTTCTCTAATATCTGTCTAGATGAAGGTACTTACCAATCAGAGTTCAGTATTTTCTGATGAATGTAAATAGTTTATTATAGCATTTTTCAGCTTGACATACTGTGCAGTCCTATGCATGATGTACTTATTATTTTGGGCCTAATTACTGATACAATTCTTTTATAGTAATATGGTTATACAGTAATAATAAAGGAGCAACTTGTCAGTCAGAGATTACATTCAGTTATCAATAACTTGCCATTGTCATTGCAAATCGAAATATCACCATCAGCTATTCTATCCAGTCTTAATCCCATGTTTGATTTAGCATTGCTCATTTAGAAAAACAGTTAAATACACAAATTAACTATTTACAGCCTAATTTCAGATCAGGTATTAATTAGTGAACATATTGTTTATTTTTATTATACTCCAAGTCCTAACAATTGGAAAAGTTACTTCTCACTGTGTACTGGAGTTTATTTTCTTAAATGGCTATTCAGCCTATGCATTTTGCCCCCGCCAACATCATTTCCTATCTCAGTTTCTATTACAGTATCCTATACATCCCCTTTCACTATGGAATTCTGCTTCTGATCTCAAATAGTTCTCCTTTTCATGCTTTTATTTCTGTAATCATTTTTCACCTCTCTTATTGATTGGTTTTCCATTTTGTAGTTATAGCCTTCTTATCCACTACCAATGTTAAAGATAGCAAATATTTCACCTCTTTAGTACGCTATTTTACACTAACTCAGCAAAAACACCTGTATATTGAGATTAAAGTCTCTTCCAGCAACAAGAATTAGCACATTGTTTAAGTAATTGCTGTACTGAAGTAACTTCGTATCTTCCCAAAATATATGTCCCCAAGGACCTCTTCCTGAATGATCACATGTCCAACATATACTTTTTGTCTGTTTGAGCATTTCTTTAAGTCTCAGAGTGATATATACAGTTTTGCAAATATTTCCATGCAAAAACACTAATTTTCTCAATTTAGCTGCATATCTACCATTAAGACATATTTTCTTCCACTGATCATCTGTAATATCATTATTTAAATGTTCACTACATTCTAGTTTTATCTTTATACTTATATGCTTTCTCAAATCTAATACTGCCATATATGCTCTGCTTATTATTCTTATCAATCTGCCATTTCTTTTTTTATTGATACACATCAAAATCTTAGATTTGTACATACCGCATGATCCTCATGCATGGTGTACCACCCCAGTGTACGGTCAATTTCAATTCTATTAGTCCTTAGCTTATTCTAACTAGTACATTCAAGCCATCCTAAATCTTGGGCTTGCAAATGCTTAACTTTTATATCTTCTCTATTTTCCAGATTTAAAATATGTTTTTAAATATACAACTTTGAAGTTAAACCTTACATTGTATTTCAAAAAACAACTAGCGTTTTCCTTTTCATTTTCATCCTTCAGCATGGAATATCTAACTCTGATGCACTCTCTATGTAATTTATCCCTTTTTGCACATTACACTTACAAGTTCCATTTTGTTTTCTGCTCCCTTTCCCTAGCTCTCCCTTTAGTCTCATGAGCTTCTTCCTGTAACTGTATAGTCCTTTATACCCATTATCTCCAGTTTTCTCATATAATACTTATTCCACATCTCCTGTTTTTTCATCAATTTCATGTGAGTGTGAGTTTTCCTCATACCACCTCTGTTATTTTTTCTAATATACCCCACATTGTAATGTTAGGTATGGTGTTTTTTTGTGTGGTTGGACTAATGATTTTTTTCCCTTGGGAAAAAATCGATGTTCCAGCCGTTCGTAGAAGTGGTGGATTGATGTTTACGTGTCGCTGAAATGGCATTCGCTGTATTGCCATTTCGGCAAGATAATATAGACCCTAAATTCCAGTCCCCTCTTGCTTATTCTCTGTACCTCTAATTGCAGTCATCTTTATCGGCAGAATCCCATTTCACCATTCTCATGTTGGCTTAGTTCTTAGAATATTTTCTGCTATTTTATGAATATAATCTTCTGTGTGGCTGTTATTATTCTGCTTAAGGATCCTCATCCAAAATCCTACTGTCTCCTTTTTTCTTGAATTTCCCTCTGCTTTATCACCATCCCTTTCCACTTTGAATGATAGCTTTTTGCTTGTGCTATGTATATGTGCCATAACTGTGTAGCTTTAAAATATCCCTTCAAGTCAGGTAATCCTAAACCACCTTGTTCTATTGGAATGATCAACTTATCCCACTTGACCCCTGTCCTCTTCCCTCCCAGATAAGATCATTCAACTCTTTATTAATTACTGTCCACAACTTCTCCTCTAGTTGATAAACATTTGCCTGACCTGTATATAAAACTAAAGGGAATAAACATTTTCACTGCTTGTATCTTGCTGTCCGTATGCATAGAAAAGTGGTTCCAGTTTCTCAGTTTTTGTATTATCCTTTGTTTTGTCTCTTCCCACATATCCCTAGCTGCCATGCTAGAATCCTTTTTAATCAGTAGTGTAGCTAAGGTTGGGCAAGAGGAGCAACTGTGGTGTGTGTGTGTGTGTGTGTGTGTGTGTGTGTGTGTGTGTGTGTGTGTGTGTGTGTGATCCTGATCTTTCTTTAATGCAATACCTGCTTTTAAAAGCCAGTATTGCATTTGTAGTCAAACCTGAGCAATGTAGTGCCATGTGTGTGGTCTAAATTGTAGCAAACTGCTTGCTACATTGTAGTAAGCAGTTTGCTACAGTTTAAAAATAAACAAAAATTCTATTTTTACATTGAAAACCTGAGCACTGTAATGCTCCGTGTAGGCAGGGTATAAACTGTAGCAACTATTTGCTACATTTGCAGCAAGCAGTTTGTTACAGTTTAAAAGAAAAAAATGTTGATTTTAAATTAAAACCCAAGCTCTGTAGCACTCAGTGCAGACACGTTATAAACTGTAGCAACTGTTTGCTACATTTTTAGCAAACAGTTTGCTACAGTTTAAAAGAAGAAATTATTATTTTTTAAATACAATATGTTGAAGGAAGGTTTCAAGCAAGGCATAGAAATTGGACCTGAATGGCTGGGGCAGGGTGTGTGTTGTGCATCTGGCTACCTGACTGGTGTGCCAGTAGAATGAACATCCATTTTTTTTTTAGTTTTGCTCTTCAGTGGAAGGGCTGGGGGGGATAGAACCAACTGAAATATGCCGATTCTAATTATTTTCAATATAGTGATTTGCTTATTACAGTAAAGTGTTTTTTTTTTTCTCTTCATGTGAAGAGCTGAGGGGGTGGGGCACCTGTTCATAATACCAGTCCAGGGTGCTGATTAGACCTGCTATGCTTCTGTTTTTAACTCATACTCCTAAATATTTCATGATGGCTTGATGAATAACCATTGTTCTTTCAGGGTGACCAACAGAGGAACCAAGCACTGAGTCTAAAAACAATGCTATACACATTAGAAAAGGTGCTTACTCTTCAAATGGACAATTACTACTTAAATTAATGTATTAAATGTAAACAGCTTCCTAGAGGGCTGAGATTGTACAACTTTCACTTTGATATTTCCAAGGGGTCTGTTGATTATTTGCAGCTTGTGGCTATGTTCAGTAGACAAGGTATGGAGTTATTGGAATTTATTATCAGATTCAATGTATTTTGGATTAATAGTTTAGTTAACGAAGTTAGGACACTCAATGATTGTATTTGCAAGATTTACTTTTTGATTATTATAGGAACACATATGACAATATTTTTAAGAATTTTGATGAGCGTATTGAGCACACTATTAATAGAAAACAGAAGTTACTTAGGGATAAAAAAGATTATGCAGAGGAGGTACTGTACCCCCTCAAGGAGATTGGAAGGAACTGTATAGATTCTAGGAGGGAATATAAGAGACCAAATTCAACTAATCACACAGAGTATGAACAGCAGTCTATTGATGAATTTGAGGTCCATGACCATCATTCAACTTTAGGGGATGATAATCATCCAGCAGGACAAGAGACTGAAAGTTTTATGGACCCTTTGGAATTCCCTCCCCTTCTATGGAGGTCAGAGTGGTTGAGAAACAAACATCAAGAACAGACTGTATATCACCATATGAACATAGATCATCACTTAAACAAAAGAAAGTGGGAGAGTAGACAAGGACCAGTGAGTTTTTTTTTTGGGGGGAGGAGGAGAGCACATGGTACAATCAAGATTAACCTTACCAATAATGTAGGAAATTACTTCTACTCATAATGGTAGAATTTTGACTGAAAAGTATTTACTATTTTTAACTGTAGTCACCCGGTAATGGATAGTCATTATTTCACATTGTTTGAAAAAGGGTTCAGGTTTGTTCCAAATAGTAGGGTGGATATTTTTGATATAATATTAGACTTGAAACTTTATATCAGGAAATTAAATTCAGCAATTATGAACAAAAATACCAGTTTACCATCTAATTTTAATTCTGTAATGAAAAAATCTCTACAATCCCCCTTTGAACAAGATGATTCTGTTATTCAAGAAAGTTTGTGAAAAGGATATATATATTCTACATTAAACAAAACATGAACCAGATATTCCAACTTAACACAAGATAAAAGGAAACTTCTTGAAAAGCTATCTAGCAACAAAACTATAAGGATTATGCAACTTGATAAGGAGGGTGGTTATTACCAATCAGATAGATTATGCAAGCCAAATTTTTTACATGTTACAGGATTATACTAAGTATAATATTATATCTAAGAATGTGATTAACATTGCATATAGAAAAATAGATCTGTATTTGGAGGATGGTTTAACACAGCATGTAATCACCTTGAATGTATACAATTTTCTTTTGAATAGACAACCAGTAATGCCAGTACTGTTTGGGATACCTAAAACACATGCAAAGTCCTAAACCCCTCATATAGACTTATAGTTTCTGCACAGGAATCAAAGACATTTCCTCTGGCCATTTGCATTGACAGGAAATTGAAAAATATATTAAATAGATATCCACATGTATTGAATGATTCATGGAATTTATTTGCAGAAATTAACACTTGAACACTGCAAGAACAACATTAGTTTTCCTACAGTGGATATTGTTGAAAATGTATTGCATGATGTGGGCCTAGAAAGTTTCATGAGGCCTTTATAGAATATGGGGATGTGGATGGGAGAGAGGATAGACTTATTATGGAATTAATGGAATGGGTTTGCAGTACATTTTTTTGAGGGGGAATTTTATAGTGAAATTAAAGAAGTAGCAATATGGGTGGCATGTGCCCCCATTTATGCAAAGTTAATTATGCTTACTTGGGAAAATTGTTATTTTGAATTTCCCCTATACTTCTTTTTGGAATTCCTATTGTAGATTCCTGGATAATATAGTCATCATATGGTAAAAAGAATGGGTTGAAAAAACAATTTTTTAAAAATACTTATGACCCGTGATTGCTAGATACAATCTGCCCATTTTTTGCATGTTAATTTTGAAATCGAGGATAACAACTTTGTTTCCTCTATTTACAGAAAAGGTACTTTTTTCAGTTCCTGCCTGCATTATAGAAGTTGTCACCTAAGATATTGTAAAAGGAATTTGGGTTAGGGGCAGTTTATATGTGCAGCAAGAATGGTATCAAAGGATGAAACATTTGGGATAGAGATAAAAAGATTGTGTGAAATGTTTCTTAGAGAGGTTACCCCCAACCATTATAGGAAGAGATACATGATGAAGTGTCCATGGACAGAGGCTTGAAATACACTCTCCTTTTAGGTAAACATACACCAGTGAAAGTATATGTTAATAGTGCTGTTGACACACCTAATTCCAAAAATGTTATGGCAACCTTACATAATGACAGCAGTTCATTAATAAAAATGATTATAAGAGATAATTGGTCTATTTTAAAGTGGCTGAAGGCATTTTTATGATTCTGGGGGATGCCCCAACATTGGTTTCTAAGATAAAATATAAAGATAATTTTAGAAAGTAACAGAACTGGATTAATAAAAGTGAATGAGGGGACACTTTTTACTGGAACAACAAAATGTAGGGAGTATAACCAGTGTTATTATATTATTATTGATAAGGAGATTATTATTTTGAAGAATTATTGCCATTCTAGAATAACTTTTACAAAAGGCAATTGTGACACAAGAGGTTTGGTTTATATTGCAATAATTAACAGATGCCAATTATTTTATATTGGCAAAATGGAAAGGAGTTTGGGTAAGAGACTGTATGAGCACTTGTATGACATCTGGAAGGGGAATGAACACTATACTCTCTGTAAACATTCCCTGGAGCATGAGGGTTTTGTGAAATTTGAATTTGGAATTTTAGAAAAAATACATCTATATGCCAAAGAAGGGCAATAGGAAACAAGAATCAAATACAGAGAGTGTGTGTGTGGCAGCTCAGGTTGGATGTCCCCACATCTCTGGGTCTTAATGATCAAATTTTAATTTATCTTGTTTTAAAAATGAGAGCAGCAAAATTATGATGGAGTTTTGAATAAATTTTTTTAGAGCATTTTTTATAGTTAGTACTTAATGTAGTCCTTGCTTTTTATTTTAAAATATACACTTGTCACTTTAAATATATTGACTTAATTGATTAATTCATGTCTAGTCCCTTCCTATTTAAACCAGTTGTGATTTTGTGATTGTGTTCTGAAGAAGTCCAGAGTTGTAGGGATGAAAGCACTAAACCTATTGTTTGTTTGTGGAATAAAATATTTAATTTACTTACCAGTCATGAATGTTCTATAAAATGTTGGATTCTTGCAATTCTATTCATTACAACTTGTTGAACTTTTTTTAGTCCAGACATTTCCCTGAGGTAATATTAACCAATTATTTTACTAGCTTTTGTATAGGGTTGCATGGTACATGCACCAGTCTTGTGGTTCATCTTATGATTTCTCCATTAATATGGGTATTGCTGAACTAATTTGTGTATGCATAGTTTACAGCTATGGCTTTTGTTTTGTATTCATTAATTTTATATCTCCAAAAGACTTGAAACTGTCTCAGAGTGTTCCACAAAACTGAAATGTCCTTTTCTGGTTTTATCTGGTACAAAATAATATCACCTACAAATAAAACGAACTTTTCTTGAATATCATGCCAAATTCTAAATTGGATTTCTGAGTTTCTTATTTTCTTTTCCAATGGCTCTAAATATAACACAAATAACAAAGGGAAAATAGGACACCCCTGCCTTGTACCTCTGTTCAGACAGAGCTTATCAGATAAGAACCCTCCCACTTTAATTTCTGCCTGCAGTCCCTCATATATCATCTTAATTAACATTATTATTGTATCAGAGAATGCAAATGCTTCCATTGCCCTACTCATAAAATCCCAGCTTGCTCTGTTGAATGCTTTTTCTGTATCAAGATCCACCAACAAAAGCAGTATTTTCTTACATTCTGCTTCCCTCTGGAGCATCATTGTTCTTTTAATGTTGTCAAATGTTTGACTCCCTTCCACAAAACCACATTGATCCATAACTATCCATTTGACAACACCTTTGCCATTATTTTATCTATTATAGGCATAAACACTTTGTAATCATGATGTAATATTGAAATGAGCCCATATGAATGTAGATCTGATGGATCTTTACCATGCTTAGGTTTTACAGCCATCACAGACTTTCTTCAAGGATGTTGTTGCTTTGCTCCTTTTAAAATGTTAAACAAAACCTTCCAAATCTTTATCAATTTCTTCCCTCCTAGTTTTCAAATGTACACAGGAATACCATCTATTTCTGGACACTTTCCTGCACATTGATTATACATCACCATTTTTACCTCACTTCTTCCTGTCTTAGATGTTAATTGTTGAGCTTCATCTACCTCTAACCTTGGCATACTTAAGTCTTCCATAAATATTTCCATTTGTGCTTTTTCTTTATTTCCACATTCCTCTACTTTATTCAGTTTTTCATAACATTTCTGAAATATCTCTAATACCTCTACAAAATCTCGTTATTTTTCTTGTTATAGGCTCCCTAAATTTGGCAATGGCCCTGTATACTTTCTGTTGCCTAAATCATTGCACTAAAAGTTTTTGTGCACTGGAGTTACTATAAAAAATCAGCTGCTTAACAGCAATCTTTCTAAACTCTTGCATATTATCCAGATACTCCCTTATTTTTTTCTTTAGCACCTCTTCTTGATTGTTGAGATCCCCCTTATTCTCCAATTCTTTAACCTGTATCAACCCCTATAAATAACTATTGTGGCTTCTTAACCATATCAACCATGTCACCTTTTCTTTTATTTCTACCCTAAGTGAAAACCCAACTTTCCTTTTATCCCACTCACTAGCTATAAATTCTGAAGAAATCTCAGTGTTACATAATAACTTTTGAATAATTTCCACTACCTATTCCTTAAATTACTCTCTTTTAAACAGGTAGATGGGGAAGCACCATTGTCTCATTTGTAATTCATTACCTTGCATTTTTATACTAGTTGTTACTGGCATGCAATCTGAAATAGTTATTGTATGTGTGTCAAAGCTTTCAGTTAAATGCACATGTTCCCGTGAAATATAACTTCTGTCTAGTCTAGTCCAGTTATTTTACTTTGGAGAATAAAATGTAAATTCTCAATTCCTACTACTGAATACACTTCTTCTGTACCAAATATTTTCATAAATGTCTTCAAAAATCTACCCTCTTTTGTTATATTTCACCTTCTAAGTTTCCCAAATGCATTCTCACTGTTGCAAATCAAGTTCCATTCTCTGCATATAAGTAATATTCCCTTCTGAAAGCTGATTATTTCTCCCAAAAATTTCTTAAGCTCCACAATAGCAGTTCTAGATGAAATATAAATACATTCCAGTGTAATTCACCTCCCTTGCCAGTAGCCCTTACAAATCTGCCATTACTATCTTTTTTGTCCTCTTCTATCACTATTGGAAATCCTCTAGTGATTAGTATAATACCCTTTTCCTTTGTCCCTGATATTCTGCTGAATATCAATCCTGAAATCCTTTCTTTATCAAATTCACATGCTCACTTCTTTCCAAATATGTCTCCTTTAGCATTGCTATTTGCACTCTGCATTCTTTAATATAATTCAATTATCTTACATTTTTGTCTTTACCTGTGAGGTTTTTCACATTCCAAAATAATATGTTTAGTGCAGTCATTATGATAAGAAGTTATTATTCCCACCTATTATATATGACATTTTAAATGTCTGTTTCCATCATTTGTGTTACATGCACCCACTAACGTTTGGCAGGCTGAGCCTTTATACAGTTGTTACTTGTCATCTCCATTTGAATCTATGTCTCATTTTACAAGACCTTTTGTTTTAATGAAAACCATCCAACAAAAAATACAGCCCCTCAGAAAACCCATAACCTGTTAACTTAAAACAAACACACAAAACTATGTATGATGAAGTTTAACACTCTTCATAGGAACAATTGTCCCAAATTGACAGCTCTATCCACAGGTATTAACTAACCTAGCATTAAGGTTGTCCATGCTAAAGTGCATGTTTTAGTCTGTACTCCAACTTACACTAATTGCTGTCTGTTCTTTTCTTATCTTTAATCCCTCTTAGATGTGAAAAAACAGCTTATATGCTTTCAGAAGACATTAACTTTTAACCTTGAGAAAAAGTGCACTGGCTATCTTTAAATACAACTAAATTATATATTGTTCATGTAAATGCATTAAAGTATTTAGAAAAGCTGCTATCTGTAATTCACTTCCAAAAGTTTCAAACTTTATTGATTACTGATCTGCTTTTCTTTGTATCTTTTAATTTGACACTTCCCTCAGTAAACAATGTCCAGGCCTCTCATTTTATTGCTTTCATCTTTAGTCAGCTTATTTCCTTGGAAACATTAAGAACAGGGTCTCTTTCTCAACTAACACTGAACATTTATAAGGAAAACTATTCATAACACTGTGGTCTCTCATTTCAAAAACTTGCTTAAACAAAAAACTTGTCATTAGATTAAGCTAAGGGCAATAATCCAGACATTCACCTATGTAAAAGTAAACAAAACATTTCAAATCTACATATATTATATTATATTATATTATATTATATTATATTATATTATATTATATTATATTATATTATATTATATTCAGTACACTTTTACACCCCATCCCCACCCCAACAGCCCATGGTTACAGCCTATTTACTGAAATGTGCCTTTGCCCAGTCTTCTCTTCTTTTTACATTGTAATGCCTACATTTCCTAAAACTAAAGAAGAAAAAAAGTAATTGTTTACCTTAGTATCTTCATCACACACACCAGTCACTGTTTTACTATATAACATAGAGTTTATATCATGAAAGGCTTTATGCAAATACTGTCAAAAACAAACAATTGTTTTACTTGCAGTTACCTTTTCTTTTTTATGTGATCTTCCAAACATCAATGACATGAAATGGTGTACATGCCTGTCAGTCCTCCCCTGTAAATTTAACAAAGTCAGCAAAAATCCAATCTTTCTCAGCCTCTTTTTCTTGTAAATCCATAATTCAAAAATGTGATTGATGCTTTATAGTCTCACATTTATTCACTGATTTCAGTGTTACTGGTCTTCTTTTTGGCTCAAGTCCAATGTACTCTCTATTCTTCTAGTCATCTCCTGTGCTTTTTTTCTGTCTCTCAAACATTTTCCTTTGGAACATTGGAAAAGGTTTCACTATCAAAGTCTCTCTACAGGCTTTATTATCAGAAGACTGAGAAGCATAGTCTCCTTCTGTTTGATGACTCACTTTTTGTTGGGCAATTGTTTTGTATTTCCTCCTTAGCCTGTTCTGCATCAAAATGGCTTTGCTTCATCAGGAAACAATATTCTGATGACAACTGGATACAGCAGCTTGAATCTCACACCCACCTTTCAACATTCTCTGATTGCTGGGATAACTTTCCTTCTCTTCTGCCACAAATACTCTACTGTCTCCAGTTTTTAATATTTTCCCCTTCTGACACAGTTTTGTCAGGAGCAACTCTTTCTGCTGGGATGATAGCATCTTTTAACTGATTCATGACTGCATCTTTATTAATACAGCTTTTGGTTGCTTTCTCATGAACAGGTTTGGAGCATACACACAATCTGTCCATTCAATTAACTAATCCTGCTGTTGAGTACCAGTCCTGTTATGTATTTATGTTTTCATAAATTTACTACAGTGTGTTCCTTCTAATTTTTCTGTGGGCTCTGTCCTCTAACTCTACCATTTTTTTAAACAACTCTTCTTAAACAGTCTCAAACTCAGTGATCCTTTTCTTCATTTTGACCTCTGATTCATGCAGTTTTATCAGTTCATCTGAATAGCTATTTAAAGCTTTTTCCATTTTTCCAGCCTTTTGTTGTTTGAGCTGATATATTCCTTCAATGTTTCATTTATGTTAATCAGCTCTGAGCACATTTGACTTTTATTTTTCCAAGTTTCTGGAAGCTATATTTTGTACCAAAGCTGGAGATTGGACTGCTTATTCTAAACAGCTGCAGGATTTTTCCCAGTCAGTGTTTTCTCTTCACCTTTTCTAGTTGATTTTCTTTCAGGCTCTCTAAGTTCTTCTTTGCTGGCATCCAGGCAGTGTACTTACTAGCCAGTAACTGAATTTTACTAAAAGAGGCAGAATTGCTGGCCCTTTATCTCAGAGTTTATTTTTTTTCCACTGGGAGATCTGAAATTAAACTGTTGATCAATGTGCAGCGATCTTGGAAGTCATAGGTTAGTTTTTTTGTTCGATTTTCTAAATAGCTATAATTCCATATAAGCACGTGTATGCTGTGTGCATACTGCAACAATGACTTTTTAAACATACCTTTTTTAACTTTTTACTTCTTGGGGAGCTAATTATTTATGTTGATGAATAAATCTTGGCCTTTACTTTCAAGTTATATTTACTATTGTAATGCTCAGTAGTATTCAGTTAATGTGTGAATTAGCAGCATATACCTGCTTATATAACATTGCCTCACAGTCTCAAACCATGTTGCTATACTGAACTCCGCTTTGTGCTGACTTGTAAGCACAGTGTTTGCTTAACATACAATGCATTTTTCTGAGGTTGAAATTCCAAAAGAGGTATGGCAGAGAAGTTGAGCTTGTCTACTGAGTATGAATTGACACCCTGATCTGCCAGTAATGTGACACGCCCTATAAAGTTGAGGGGGGGGGTACAAAAGCATAATTGCATAGAGAGTTGCAGGTGCCAAGTTCAGCAGCAATGGCATACTACAGTTTTCATTCCATAAAACAGTCACTGCCCCAAATCCTTCATTCAGTGCCAAGCCTATATAATGTAATTCAGAACCATGCAATGCAGATGAATTGCAATTATACATGCATGTTATGGTGTCTAGTTGTATAACATTGAGGATTAAGGTTATAACCTGATAATGAGCTTCATCCTTTGGTGCTGTGTTTGATTTCTTCATTCTTTATTTGTCTACTGAATGAATATGAGCAAATCACTCAACCATACTGTGCTCCCAGGTCACCATGGAATTGACGCAGTTGTGTATAGTGGAAATACCCAGTTAGCAAATAAGTAAAATAAACAAATGGTACAGCCTTATATTAGAGGGAGTGCAGGCATCATCTGCTGATCTCTCAGGTGGCTACAATGACTGGGCATTGCAGACCACAAGCCATGCGTTATATTACAAATATATGGAGAGAGTATATTAAATGGCCTAGGTAATACAAGTTACTTGTACAGGCAATAAAACATATTTTAATGAAGTAACTGTATTCTATGCGCCATCCTTTCCAGTTGAACACATATACTAGTTGAAGACACAGTAACACATTAGAGTACCATACAGTTGAAATGTTGATTTAATTTATACATTTTATACAAAGTGCAAGTAATTTGTAGGAACAATAATGGTGGGAGTATATATCATGGATATGACAGGAACACCCCTCAGCTTCACCTTCCATTTCAGCTTAAAAAGTTACCTGTTTTTTGTTACAAGGACAAGCAAGGGTGCCCCAAATGTCCAGCATCCCACCCAGATAAACACAACTTACTATATAGTTTACATGTTTGCTCATACTAGCTTCTCTGTATGCAGCTTGCCATTGCCAGGTACTCTCTTTAGAAGATCTCTAGTACTCAACGTAGAGCATGTAACACAGTATGACTACATTTCACATGTGCTGTACCAGGTCATACTCTCAGCAATGAATGGGACACAACTATCATCCTCATCTCTTTTTTTGGAACTGGGACATTTGCATACTAAAAAAGTTTGCACTCTTCTTTATTTGTACAGATCTTCTCTCAGTATCTCCTACATAACTTTCCATATCACAGGCTCACAGGAATAACTTGTTCAAGCACAAATTATCTTTCAATCCGGCCATTATTCTGATGCAATATGCAACTGAAGGCTGGGTGAATTAAATTTGCACCCTCAGAATGTACAAAGAGCCTTCACAACTCATCTCACCTTTAAGAATGTACTGTTACTTGTTGTTATGATTCCCTATTAATTTTTTTTAATAATCAGAAAATCAGATTAAAACTATGTTAGATATGATAAATGTTCAATTTTCCAGAAATTGATTATGACTCAATAGTTGGTTATCAACTATATGGTTTAAAAATAAGACAACCAGTAACACCACATTCATGCATGAAGAAAAAAGTTCTCGACTGTGATCATTTAAATGCAGCAAAACCTTGGTGTAAAACTGAAATATTAGCGGTAATTTGCTTTTAAACAGACATGCTGACTTTTAAAATTAGAAGAATGTAGTGTGACATTAACTAATGCCTGTGACAATTAGATATGCAAATGGAAACTGTTCTGAACAGTTCAGATTTGCGTAGGTCTATCTGCATTCATCATGAACTTCATCATCTTTAACCTAGTGACCAGATGTTACTTAAGGTTAAAAAAACTGCTGGATACTTTTTAAATATTACTATTATGATTAATATAGCTTGAATTGTTTGACTTATCAAATGGTTATAAAGCCAAAGTAATCAAAGTAAAAGACAACAGGGAAATGAATAATTCATTCAGAAGAACAGCCAGCAGGGAGTGTAACAATTTTCCAAGAATGAACTGTTGTAATTATCCCATCCCCCTGTATAAAAAGAATATATAGTACCAGTCTTAAACTGCAGCTTTTAAATTAAAGGCAAACAGCAACACTCACCCTTTTTAGGATATATATATATATATATATATATATATATATATATATATATATATATTTATATATATATATATATATATATATATATATATATATATATATATATATATTTTTTTTTTAACACCGAACCATACCCTAAATAAAAAAATAGCTTTATTTTAATATCTAATGTACCCTTTGAACCATTTTTTTTTTTTGTTTTGCTTTGTGTAGTCTCTGCCTTTTTGTCCTAGTCAAACAACTATGCATAATATCTGAATCTAAATCAGTATTTGGGTACATAGTATTTTGTATTCTAACCTTAACAAATCTGGTTCAGTAAGTACTGGCTTGGAATTATGAGACCTGTCATGCATACCTCTGCGTCTACTGCTCAGTACATACATTGGGTGTATATATGGAATTCAAAGATACCTCTCTTGTTGACAAGGTGTCAAGAAGTATATGTCAGAAAACTGTGGTGTACACATCTTCCATCAACTGTTTCCATACAGAAGCCTTACTTCAGCCTGTCACTCCAAGGAACCTCCCAAACCCTGACCATTAGGCTTGTTTTGGTAATGATCTTGCTGTAAATCCAACCAACACATTAGCGGCAACTGGTATTGCCTCTCCAGTCTGTGAACCCAATAAGCCCACAGTCCCATTTCAAGCAACCAGTTTGTAATTGGAGTCCCTAACCTTTATCATAGCCCTGCAGTCAACAGACATACAAATCCTCCTCTTCTTTCTTGTCTCCTTTCTGTAGTTACCTTTGTACTATGCTATTATCCTTGCTTCCTTCTTGTGCTTATTTATTTCTGCTGGCCTACCAGTAAGTGGTAACCCTGTTTCTCCCTATCACAGGATGATGGTGCTTGGCATCATTGCCTGCACATATAAATGGTCAGTAATGCTCCTCTCAAAATATACTTTCAGCAATATAATACCATACCTCTCCAACTAAGTGGTCAGTGGTTGGAGAAACCTCTTTCAGCTGCACATCTTCCAGTAATGATTACTGCAACCTCTCTACTCCAGCTAGTCTTTCTGTGATATCAGATGAAATTGTATATGCCAGAAATCCACCTGGAATTAATTGAAGTACCCAGGCAGCACCTACTTCCAGCCTTTGTGTGGTAATGACCATTGTGGGCCCTACCTCTGACTGATATTGTAATGAACACATCCTCAGATGTACAGTGCCATTTGTGTTGTTAGCACATTCCTATACCAGTGAGGCAGATGGTGCTGCACTTTATGAATTGTATCTTATTGTCTTAGTGCATATTGGCTACTTTGGATTACTGTATTATCCATTTTTTGCACTGTCACCAGGAATCTGGCTTACCTCCATACTTCCCAAAGTTCACCCCAGACAGTCAGTAGTCAGACTTTATCACATCAGCATCAACATTCAACATCTGAGCAAATTAATACTGCTTTTATTATCATCTCCTACATTGGGTTGTGGCCAGCTGGTAATGGTGAGATATGTCACTATGGCATCTATTTTATGCTATCGAAAGCTTTAAATATCGACAGCGCTAAAATGTTGTACAACCGAAATAGCGAAAGCCCACTTTATCGAACCGGACAATATCAAAATGTTTTTGTTGGCCACTTCGCAGTCGCTCTAATTACGCATGTGAAATAAATAAAAATATGTGCTATTAAATGCAAACAGCAGTTGCAGTAAATTAATACACCACCGTGGGCATGATATGCAATATCCACATAGCTGGAGGATATATGCATAATAACATATAGTGAATATATAAATGGAAATATACAGGAAGTGAATACAATCTACATTGCATGTAAAGTAAACAAAGGAGAGTGGAAATGTGACTGGTGCGCTGATGTTTATACCAAAATGCTCACACCTTTAGAAGCATAGCGAAAGCAGTTAGAAACTGCTCGGAAGTATATTCCGAACGATTCTCCAACACTGTTTGCATCCTGTACTGTCTTTCTAATGTCTTCCGCTTTTTTGGTGAATTTGCAGAACGTGCCATCAATTGAAGCCTAATTTCATGAACTCTATTCTGTTCCCTAACCAAAACAACAACGGCTGGTATGTCACATATACGCCTGCCCAATAAACAACATATATGTCTGTGCCAACCTTCCACGTGATTTTGGGTCCGTGGAAGTGCACTTTCATTTAGTTTTGAAATATTCCAAAATGTAATGGGAAACATGGGTGGGAAAGTAAGTATATTATATGTATTCCTTTTATTATTTGCATATATTTACATTTCTACACGTACCATGTACTGAAGTCCCTTACTTCTAAAGTATAGGTATACTAAGGTCATATGTTGTTCTACAGTTTACGTCACTAAGATGATGCGGGCCAACTATGACAGTTCGATAGCAGCTTTTTCAAGTGAATGAGCATTCGCTATTTCAGTTGTATGACATTTAAGTGCCGATATTTACGTATTCGATATTTAAAGCTTTTGATAGTGTAATATAGACGCTTCACTATGTAAATCTGATACAGAATCCTTGAAATAATTTGATTATTTGTAAATTCATTTGTAGTATGTTGTATCATTATATGTTAATCCTTTCACAGTTATATTGTCAGATTTACTTACCAGTTTAACTCCACCGATTTTACCAAGGTCCAAAATCCTAATGTGTAATTTGTAATAGTTGCTGGGAAGAATAAGTTTGTGTTTTATGTCCTCTGAATGACCTGTCAGAAGGCTAGAACAGTATTTAATAGCCTTGCATACTAGAGTAATCCATTGCATTTCAGCTAAAAGGGAATGTTGAAAAATGTAACCATGCAACAGATTCCACATGTTTAGGAGACATGGTGTACTGGCACTGCAGGAAAGTATGAAGATCATTTTGGCATCCACATCCAGTAGCCATGCATTCTCTTCTTGTACAACACAATTTTTAGCAATAAATTTTGAAGCTTCATTAAATAATTAAGCAATAACCCACTGATGGGTGTGGGTAATGCTGGATTTACCCACGGTTGGTGTGGTTTGGTCATTTGGGCGAAGCCCCGAGTGACCAAACAAAGGCAACCGTGGGTAAATCCAGCATTGCCCACACCCAGCAGTGTATTATTGCTATTATACAATGACATTATTTAAGAAAAAAAAATACTTACTTTTCTTAAATAATGTCATTGTATAATGACTCTGTGCTACCCTTCTGCAGGTTTCCTGGGGCATTTCTGATGTACTGCGCATGCGTAAGGGTCGTGTTCCCACACGTACGCAGTACATCAGTGCTGTGCAGAGGTAGCAATGGAGAAAGGAAGATCTCCATTGCTTTTTAAGGATCTCGCTATGTTAAATGAGTTTAACATAGCGAGATATCTTTTAAAAAAGCAACGGAGAAAGGAAGATTGCTTTTGCTTTTTTAAAGCTATCTCGTTATGTTAAACAAGTTTAACATAGTGAGATATCTTTAAAAAAAGGAACGGAGAAAGTACGATCTTCATTGCTTCTTTTAAGTTATCTCGCTATGTTAAACTTGTTTAACATAGCGAGATTAAAGCAATGGAGATCTTCTTTTCTCTGTTGCTATCTCTGGACAAGAAAAAAAAAAATCAGGGGATATACTAACGGAAAAATTCTGGGCGACTGGACCTTTTTCTGTTAGTATATTCCCGGATTTACAATGGGCACGCTGGTTGGGCTGGCCAATCAGTGTACTCGTTTTTGAATGTTTAGGGCCAGTCATTGTATAATAACTTTTTTACTCATTATCCAGCCACTCCAACATACACATCCAAACCTTCCTGGTGTAATCCTTATGAGCATTAATAAGGCTATTCATTACATTATTATATCATCTGTATTACATGTGATAAAATATTTCTCCTTCTAGTTTTCTAGTCTTCTCCCCACATAGAACTCATTTCTTTTACTCTTAGTTGTCATTCCACTATTGTCCCTTTAAATGTCCAATGTCCCCTTTGCTGTTCTGCAACAGTGAAATATTTTCCACACTTCTAGAATTTTGCTTCTTTCTCTTCAAATTGCTCCTCCCTAGGAATTTTTTCTAACTGTTCTTGTGTTTTCCACTCTCACCAGCACCTTTCTTTCTCTGTCTTTCTTTTTAAATAAAGCTGCTTTGCTTGTAAACAATCTTGCCAACATCTTTTCCTTATTAGTTCATCTTTCTTCCTTCTCATACACTAATCTAGACACACTTTTATCCTTTTTGTATATTGCATTTCCAGATCACACTCATCACTCTAGTTCTTACTATCTTATGGTAATTGTCCAAGGAAAATGCACCACCTATGAAAAAACTTCATGTGCTTTTTTAATATTCTAACACGTTCAATCTTTTAATAATATCTTCTTCTTCCTTACTTTCTCTTTTTGCATAAATCACTTCTTCCTTAAGTATTTCTCACATTTTACCATGCCCTTATTTGTTCCTGGAATGATGATAGCTCTGTAGACTATAACACTTCCCATTCTGTTTTGACATTCTTCTCCTTTCCTCCTCTTCTTCCCATTTCTGTTGTTGCAGACCTCCTTGTTTTCTTACAACTCCCTCTTTATTGTAATTGCTATCTTATTATGTATTCACCAATCCTTTTTTTCTTAGCCCAATATTCTTTTTGAAGACACTTAACTACTTTAATCTATACTTCTTTTCCACTATCTCCCACTGGATCTCTGGATCTCCTTTTTCACCTTTCCTTCAACTACAATTATTTTCTGTCTACCTCTGTCATTATCTCAGATGCTCTGTCTTTCTTTCAAATCCCTCTGATTACCCTTGTTTCCTGATCATAACACCTTCTTCCCTCCCTACTAACAAGGTAGTCCTAATTCCTGCTAGTTTCCCAACTTTTTCTTTGATCTCTTACTTTATTATCTTTCATTACATCATTCTTCTTCAGCATTCCATCCTTTCTACCCCCTCTGAAACTATTGCTTTGTGCAAGTTATCAAGTAAATCTTTAAAGCTATAGTCCTGAAAATCTTTTTGATCCCACTTCTGGCAATGTAGTCGTTCCTGTATGCATCCCCCCATGTGCATAAATTACATAACTTTGTAGCCCCCCCCCCTTTCTTGAGCTTTTTGAAACCAATAAATGTACTTGATAACCCCATCTCTGTTGGATTTATACTCCTCATTATTTTATCCCCCTACTTTATAAAATTATTTTACTTAAACCTTTAAATCTCTACATAACTTACTACAGTGATTTATCTCATGGTTTTCTTAAGTATCCCATATATCTTTATTCTCCAAGAAAGACCCAGCCAGGCTAGGCTGTTCACTGTGTAATACCTTAAACCTCCTGTAGTGGAGGCCCATGAGATATAAGCAAATGACCCCTTAAGGACATACCTGTGTTTTGGATATGTGGCTTCTGAATGCCCATGACTTTTTACTTTCAGACTTTATGGGTACATTCAGGCCAATAAAGCTAAACACCACTAGCTGTAGACATGCATGTTTCAGCCTTGTGACCTTTTCCTCAGACATTTAGCTCTTTCCTTCCTCACTCTTTTCCATATTTAATGCTAAAAGTCACTGATTTCTCTACCCTTTCTTAATCAATCCATTAAAAATCCTTTTTTCTGAGCATTTTCATCTCACAAGTCTTTGATTTTCTTAACTTGATTTCACATTTTATTACATTTTTTTTGCTTTGCTTAATTTGGACCCTTTTCAGTCACGTCCCAGGTGCCAAGAAATGAAATACATAGAAATGAGATATATTTGAGGGCAATGCATGCCAGTGACTGAGCACCTTCAAATGCAAGATAAATGCAAATTTAATGCATACAGTAGAATAAAGTTCAAAATGATCTACTGCATTATCTTCTTGCACATTGCATGTTAGTAAATGGCTAAATTAAAATACAAGAGAAAAGTAAATCTTCTACATGCAATAGTATAGCTACAACATATTATGTAACAGTATCTGCATGCTTACTAAAAAGACAGAGCAATACTATCACCATTGAACACTGGAGCTCAAACATGTAATGGTACACTACTATCCATTACTATAGGAAAGCTCTAACAAGTATCAGTAAAATGCTACCCATCTACTACAATATAATTCAATCCATTTAGTACAGGAAAGCTCTAACAAGTATAAGTGAAATAATATCCATCTATTACATTGCAATACTATCCATCTACTGCAGTGTAATACTATCCACCTCCTACAATGTAATACTATCAATTTACTACAATGCAATACTATCCGTCTACTACAAAATGATACTATCCATCTACTACATGTGAGATAAGTACTGTGTTCTACAGCTTGTATAGGTAGATAGGTAGGGGTTCTAATCTCACAGCAGTCAACTTGAGTGTGTGCGTGCATGTGTTTATTCATTCAAGAACATCAAAAGCCTATTTGTGATACAGTTGTTATAGCTGTGTTTTCTTTTTGGAAGCTGCCCATGTAGAAGTGGGAGCAAGGCAAAAGTACTTTAAGAAATGTTTTGGCATAATGGTTGACGTCTTTACCTTATAGACACAATGTACAGGGTTTGGTTCTGACCTGGGGATATTGACTAGGCTTAAAATAGCCCTCAGAAAAAGTTAGCCTAGTATTCACCTACAAACATGCAATACTATCCATCTAATACAGTTAAGCTGTGACAATCAGTGAAATGCTACCCATCTACTGCCATGCAATACTATTACATGAATTATAGTACAATGCTATTACAGTGTAGTACTACCTGTCTACTACACTGTAATACTACCTATTTACTGCAACATAATACTATCCATTTACTACAATAAAGCTGTGATAATCGGTGAAATACTATTCATCTACTACAGTGAAATATTATCCATCTAATGCAATGTAAAACTATCCATTTGCTGCAGTAAAACTGTGACAATCAGTGAAATACTACCCATCTTTTGCAGTGCAGCACTGTTAATCTACTGTGGTACAATAGTATCCATCTACCACAGTGCAGTACTATCCATCTGTTATAGTACAGTGCTATTACAGTGCAATACTATCCATCTACCACAATCTAATACTATCCATTTACTGCAATAAAACTGTGACAATCAGTGAAATACTATCCATCTACTACACTGCAACACTATCCATCTGTTATAGTATGATGCTATATATTACAACAATACTATGCATCTAATACAATGTAAAACTATCCATTTACTTCAGTAAATCTGTAACATTCAGTGAAATACTATTCATCTACTACAGTGCAATACTATCTGTTATAGTATGATGCTATGTAGTGCAATGCAGTACTATCTAATTACTAAAATACAGTCTTGACATGAACCTGTGCAGCACTATTCATCTAAGTTATGTTGATATTTACAATTAGTAAAATAAGTTTTAATTAATTAATTAATTAATTAATTAATTAATTAATCGTATTTATATTTCTTTATTGGGATAGTCTGACTAAGTAAGCAAAAGCAAATTTCCTTTTCAGTAGAGGCCTGGGGAGAAAAGCTCCATACAGCAATATGAAAAAGACAATGTAAACCAAAGGAAAAAAATGTTCCTAATAAGATAACATAATACACAGTAAGGTTATTAAGAGATGTACAACTGCATTGATAATTTTTTCACAATGTGCAAAGTAGATTCATGGTAGATCAATTTTAAATAAAATTACATTTATATACAGTTACATAGCAGTATCAAAGCCCAAAGGGGATAGCAGATACAATGTAGGACAGAGCATAAAAGAGTCCTGGAGATGAATTCTCGGGTAATAGCCAGATAGACTGTGTAGGGACTAGGTAACTGGGTAATGAGAGTAGAGTATGGGTTGAGGTGAGTTAGAGTAACTGGGTTTTGGAAAGACAAAGGATGGAAAATAGAGCAGGAAAGAACAATGAACAAGATAGTAGAACTGGAGAGAAAGTAAAAGGATGAGTAGAATAAAGTAAGCAGAAGCATTTTTGAGTATGGAGTATGAATAAGAGCAAAAAAAGGGAAAGGAGAACTAGAGATGAGGATGGCATGCCATAAGTTACATTTTATAGTTTTATATAATATCTTGTGAGTCAAGAGAGAAGAGGGAGGCAGAAATGCAAAGACAATGTGGTATGGAACAAGAGCAGAGCCGTGTATCCAGGCAGTAAGTGTTATTTAAGTTTAATTCTGAAAAGTTTACTTTTCTCATTTTGTGTAAGAGGAAGGGTGAGGAGTTCCATACTTTAGATACATACGAGAGAGGACATAGAGCCACCAGATGAATTATTAGATGGGCTTATGTGGACAAGTAGTTTGTTAGTGAAGTGGAGCTGTCTGGTCGGGAAGTAGTGTTGAAGAATGTTGCTCAGGACTTGGGTGTTGGTCAGGTTTGTAGATGAGTTTGTGTGTGGTTAGTATCTGTGAAAAGGATAAGTAGTGGGGTAGTGCAAGCAATGAAAGCTTTTAAGAGGAAGGCAGTGGTGTACTTTATAAGGTAAGTTTGTGGACAATTTTGCAACTTTATTACAACATTGCTGAAGAAAGTTGGATTGTGGGAGTGCTGGTTAATCTCTACTTGTGTGGAGAAGTGTAGGAAGTGGGACGGTTAAAGCAATGTGTCATGTTGCAGAGTTTGTTAAATAAGGACACATCTTTTAAAATTATTCTAGCATCACATGGGTTTTCTTAACTGTTTCTTTTATATGCTAGTCAAATTTTAGTTGTTCATCAATGGTGACTCCTAGTTTAGCATTGTTAGAGGAGTCAGGCAATTTTTTTTTCATTTGCATGGTAAATGCATTTGGTGAGAGTTAATCCTTGATACTGAAACAGTGGTTTTTGTGAGTTTCCTTTTTCCTTTATCTCTTTCTGTCTGATTGTGCTTCTGGTCTTTTTTGACACTAACCTCATTAATTTCACCCTGTGTATTATCTTCAGGTGCTCCATTATTTTTCATCCTTCTCTCACCTCTTTTCTTATTCTCCTATACAGTTATATTCATCAGTTCCCTCAGAGTCATAGGTTCATAGGTGTTTACTAGGCTAATGACCACAAGGGTTTTTTAAGCCTAGCCATGCATCCCAAATCTCTGACGAGTTCTGATACCCCTGATAAGTGTAAGCATGGGCCTGGGAGATGAACCATTTACAGGCTACCTGTTTGCATTAGAGACATAGTTGCCAAACCAGGGATGGATTTTCAGTTTCCCATTCAATTCTTCAAGTTTCACTCAAATTGGGTTAGGGAGGAACTCTGCTTCACATGGATGGGGAGGCTGTTACATAGATGGGGTAGTCTCTGTGATACACACCTATCTCTCCAGCAGGTCCTATTTATATCACAGTCAAGGTTTAAGCCTTTAGAATGGGTAATTCTGGAAATGTTTGTTTTGTGGATATGCAGGGGGTCCATCAGAGTGGGGTCTGAAAATGCCCTGTATGCCAGGCATAGATTTCCCCTGAAAAGCCTGTAGGAAACAATACAGGGAGGTGGTCTGCATGAGATATATTACTTATGCCCTCTATTCTTTTAGTGAGGAACCTCTGCAGATGTTCCAGTTGTTGGATATGCCTGCTTAGGTACATACCAAAGGGGGTATTGTGCTCAATGATAGGTCTGATGAATGCTGAATACAGTGGAACAATGACTTACTTGGACTTAGATGCCATACCTTTATTTATAAGTTGCACAACATAGAATGAATTCCTCACCACTGTAGACACTTGATGATCAAAGGCTAGATCACTATCTATGTGTGTCCCTAAGTCCCTGAATACTGGGTCAACTCTAAGGGGTGTGTTTTCAATATGATAGTTACCAGGGATGGATGACTTCCCAAAGGACACTATTATGCATTTCTTGGCATTTAGTTTTAGTCCATGGCTCTGACACCAATTGTTTGTCTGTGTCGGCCCCATTCACTTTTCATTGACCTATGATGCTTTCCATTTTGACTCTATGTTTTATATACAGATTTTTCTCTTTCATTTACTTCTGTTTCCATGGGTGCCTATCTATCATCAAATAAATGCTTTTTCTGTACTTCCTTTCATTACCACACTAGTAATCTACTTGCTTACAGTGTATTGGCTGGGAATTTAACCTGATCATCTACTTGGAAGGCAACTATGCTCACCACTATACCACCAATGCTGCATTTACAAAACTCTTCAGTGAAGATAAGCTCCCACCTCTTCCTTTCTCAATATTTGTCTTGCCAGTCTTCTCCCCAAGTGCTATCCTTTTTATTAGTTTTCCTTGTTATGTCCCTCCTCTGGGTCATTGGTCAAGTAGCCTCAATCATCACCACTGATACCAGTGGGAAATGTTCACTAAGAAAGAAATAGATGCACACAGTATTTTTCAAATACAGATCTCTGCCCAAACTACAATTTCCCTTAAGAGCACATAGGGAATGCAGAATTCTGTCTTGGGGCTGGGCTTTTCTCCAGGCCCCAAATAAGATTCCCACTGACACAACTATCGAGTTGAATCCTTAGCCGTATGTTCCAAGCTACACCCTTCACTACCTTCTCTGTGAAATCAGTGCTCTCTGTGTTCCTATTCAAAGTAGCTGTCACACACAAACACACACACACACACGCACACACACACGCACACACAGACACACACACACACACACGCACACACACACACACACACACACACACACACACGCACACACACACACACACACACATATGCACGCGCCCCCCCAACACACATACACCCTCACTCAGTCATTTGGGAAAGGCTGGCACAGCTTACCCACTTTGCCACCTCCACCCAGACTATAAGGTAGACACACTGCCACCAGAACACCAAAAGATAACTTCTCTAAGGATCTTACCAGGGTACCCAACTACTCTTAGTAAAATTAATATTTATACAAATGGTAGTGATAACCAAACAGCAAGACTTTCAGGAACATGGAGCCACAGTGCCACTAAATAAATGCAATTATTCTCAAAGGTTAAATATTTTCTAAAAGACTGGCCACAATGAAATGTATAGATATATTTAATAATAAACAATAAAATAGAAAACAGGAAAATACTGAATGTCTAGTTACAATAAACACCAGAGTTTCAATTCAGGCAAAATATAAAAAAACAACACAGATGGAAAGACTCAGACAGATACAGAAAAACAATATTTAGTTAATCTCCCTATATTTTATAAACTGACTGAATAATTACTGTTCCCTAATTTCTTACTAAAGCAAAGCAAGATGAAGGTACATGACTGTCTCTTGTCACTCCTAATAACAAAGCACATCTGTCTCATCTCATATCCTACTAGTATTCAAATACAATTTCAGTGCTGGCTACAGAATGACATTACATCTGGTCACCTGACTCTGTGGTTCCCACACTATCCCTCACTATCAACTGAGCCAGGATTTGGCACAGATGTGTCACAATGCACACATAGAACTTTTGCTAAGTTTATTACAGCATCTGGAAACTGTAAAACTATTCCAGTACTTCCACCCTTCCTGCAGAAAGGCTTTTCATGGACATTGCTTCTCTGGCTGCATTCAGACCTGTGAGATCAAATCTTTATGGCCCTATTTCTTAAGGTTAGCTGGGCTGAGCTTAATCCCTTCCCTTCCAGCATCCAACAATACAGTCTGACATACATGTATATTTCTTCTCTGTCCAGCAGGACCCATTGTTGATACATTTTTAACACAAGCAACTTTACAAATACATGTTTAACACAAACATCTGTACAAATCAGTTTGATATTCAAATGACGTATAATTCTTTAGAAAACATCAGTTAACTAAGCTGGCATATGTTACACATTCACTGGTCTACTCGCTCTAGCACAGCTGGCACTACCTCACATCATCACATCACTCCCCCCTTTGAAGACTCAAGCCTGTTTTTCAAGTGACCCTGGAAAAACATTGCTTGAAAGAAATGGGCTTATCTGAGAACACATTAACTCGTAACCTGTCTTGAGAGCCCATCTGCATTGGTATTGCTGACCCCACTATGGTGCTGAACTGTCATATCATATATCTGCAACCCTAGGCTCCAGCTTAATAACTTGACATTTTGCTGGCTGGCTTGATGTAGCCATGTTAAGGGATTGTGGTTTGTAACCACAGTGAATTTCCTTTCATACAGATAGGGCTGAAGCTTTTGCAGTGCCAATACTGACATGCTTTTTCTGCAGCTGCATAACATCCCTTTCTGGGTTGGATTCTATGGCTGAGATGTACAACATGGTACTCTTCTCCCTCTGTCCCTCTGTGGAAACCTGGCTGAGTACAGCCTCCACCCCATGGTTTGAAGCATTTACCTACATAACAAATTATTTGCTGTAATCTGGGCTGGCTAACACAGGGAGTCCTCCCAAAGCCCCTTTAAGCTTTTGGAATGCCTGCTCTCAGGCTAGGATCCACACAACCTTATCTGGCCTGTTTTTCTCATCAGGTCTGTGAGGGGAGCAGCTATTGTATTATAATTGGGAACAATCTTTCTATAGTACCCAGTTGTCCCTAAGAATGCCCTAAAATGGTTTTTGGTAACAGGGGCAGGCCATACCTGAATAGCTTCCACTTTGGCAAGTTCTGGCCTGATATTACCACTCCTCATTCTATGTCTCAGGTAGGAGAACTCTGTCATATCCACCTGACACTTACTGGGCTTAATGGTCAACCCTCCTGTCTGCATTCAGCCCACGACCTCCCTGACATTCTGAAGGTGCTCTTACCAGAATGGCTGTAGTTAGCAATATTGTCCAGGTAAGCAAGGGCATAATCTCCTGCTCCTGCCAGGATATGCTCTACCAGCCTCCAGAAGGTCACTGGGGCATTTTATATCCCAAAGGTCATCTTTGTGAACTTGTATAATCCAAAAGGAATCACAAATGCTGACCTGGGTCTAGTGGTGTGAGTCAAATGCACCTGCCAGTAGCCCTTGGTCAGATCATAGTGGTAAGATACTTAGCCCCATCCAGCTGCTCTAAGGTTTCATCTGTTCTAGGAATGGAGTAAGCATCTGACTCTGTATGGCTGCTTAGTTTTCTGTAGTGCACACAGAGCCTGGTGCTGCCATCCTTCTTTAGTACCAGCACCACTGGGGAGGCTCAGAGACTGCTGGACTCCTGGATTACTCTCAGTTCCACCATATCCTGTATCTCCTCCCTCAGAGTCTGCCTGACTCACTCAGGCACCCTATAAGAGGCCTGCTTGATAAGTCTTTGGGGTCTTGTATCTACATGGTGCTGCACAAGGTGGTTGCATCCAAGTTTCTTACTGAACCTGTCTCCAAATTCCTGTAACACTGCTCATATTTCTTGAATCTAGTTTGGGGATAGCCAATGGGACATTGGTACCCCTTCCACTGAGGTGTCAGTCCAAGCCTCATTGAGGAGATCATTCACCAGATCCCCCTCAGACTCCTTCTGCCACTCACTGCAAATACTCAACAGAAGGGTCTCCCTAACATGGTAAGGCTTCATCATGTTAACATGGTACAGTCTGTGCCTCTACCTCCTGTCTAGCAGGTTTACCATGTATTAACATCACTGACCTTCTTTACCTCTTTGAAGGGTCCTTCCCAAGCTGATTTCAACTTACTATGTTGACAGGGATGAGCACCATAGCCTTGCTGTCCTACAGCATACTCTCTGGCTTGAGCATTCCTGTCATACCAGACCTTTTTCTGCTGTTGGGCTCCTGTCAGGTTCTCCTGGACTAAGCCCATGAGCTCACAAAGCCTTGTCCTGAGGTATAGCACTTATGCCACAACAAACTCATTGTGAGATTCCCACTCACCTTCCCACTCATCATGAATCAAATCCAGGATCCCCTCACCCTATGCCCATACAGCAACTCAAAGGGTGAAAAACCGGTAGATTTCTGGGGTACCTCTCTGTGTGCAAACAGAAGATGGAGCAAATATTGTCCCACTCTTTCTTAAACTGGTCTGCAAATGCCCTTAGCATGGTCTTCAGTGTAGAGTTTAACTTCTCCACAAGACCATTAGTCTGGGGATGGTAGGTGATGGTCTTTAGGTGCTTCACTCCAGAGCACTCCCACAGACAAACCAGCAGGTCTGACATGAAATTTGCACCTCTGTCAGTCAGTATTTCTCTCAGGAAACCTACCTTACTGAAAATATCTAACAAAGCATTTGCCACATTCTCTGTCTCAGTATAGGACAGGGCCACAGCCTCAGGGTATCCAGCAGCATAATCTACTACCACTAGGATATATGTCTTTCCTGTGGAACTTGGGGTAATCAGAGACCCCACAATATCCATAGCTACCCTTTGAATTGGCTCCTCAGTCTCAGGCAAAGGCATCAAAGGAGCTTTGACCTTGTCTCCTGCCTTGCCTATGTTTTGAAACTGCTCACAGTTACATCCCCTGCAATCCCAGGCCAATAAATGTTCTGCATAATACATCCCTCGGTACACTTAATGCCCATATGACCTGCAAAAGGAATGTCATGGGCTATGGCTAGAAGTGCCAGATGGTAGGCTGTGGGCACTACCAATTTCTGTATTACCTCACCCTCTAGCACTCCCTCAGGGGTCCACTTTCTATACAGTAACCCTTTGTTCTAATACACAGACTCCCCATTTTCCTTGAGAACCCAGTGCCTCCTTATCTACCTCACTCAAGCCTTATAATGTAGGGTTCAAGAGCTGAGCCTGTCTCAACTCTACCTTTATGGACCTTCCCAGCTCCCCTTCCACAGGAAGTCTGGTATCTTCTGACAGCAGTGCCTTACTGACAGCCTGGGTCCTATCATGCACCTCTGCCCTTGCAGTCACTCTGCCCTTGCAGTCACTCTGTCCAAGGGAACTTCAGTACCTATCAGTAGCTATGGCTCACCTTCAGGCTCACTGCTACATTACCAACCCCAGATTCAGGTGTGGGGTCTCCCTGGGTCTCCCCCAGGCTACATGACCCACATGCCTGTCTGCAAGACTGGGCTGACTACATGTAACTGCATGCACACAAGGTAATGGATTACCAAAATCATTCTTTATCAAGACATCTGCATGGATATCCTCAAACAAACCTACTTGCTTGCTTCCTTTTCCATCCTCTCTGTCAAGGTGAATCCTGAACAAAGTCATTTGAAATATGGTCCCTCCTAAAGGTCTGACTGGAGTGGACTACCAAAGCAAGTACTGCTCCTCTTAACCACATCAGGCTTCATAATGGTTATGTCAGAGGCTGTGTCTCTCTTGGCAGTGGCCTATTTTCTATCCAACAAGATAGGATACAAGCTGCAGTGGTAGTTTGGTACCACTGTTGTCTCCAGGCAACATATCACTGGCATACTGTTATTCATACTTGCTGGCTCCCTTGCCTTTTGTTCCTCACCTTGCTTTAGTGGACATGTGTATGCTACATGGCCCTTCTGGTTACATTTAAAACATCTAAACTTTGATCCTGGCCATGTACCTGAACTAGTGGCTTCCCCTGTTACTGGTGGACTCTGTTGGGGGGGTTAAGGCTGCCCAACAGGGGGTTCCCTTATATCCATGTGCTGCATAGGTATCTCCTTCTTGTGCAGCGGTGCCCTGTTTGCTAAGTAGAGATCCCCTTTTCTTCCCAGCTCATCTGCAGAGTTACACTCTTGGTCTACCAATCATATTTTAATGTCCTCATGCAAAGGGCTAAGGGCTTGTTCCCTCACAAAAAGGTCTTCCAGCCTTTCAAAAGGGGTGACCTGACACCCACTCACTCACCTTTGAAAATAAGTGCTTAGCTTCGCAATATAATCACATACACTTTCATCTGCCTTATGTCTATGCTCACAAAACATTTTCTGTAAGGTCCAGGTGTTAAATTATAACATTCCAATAAACATTGTCATAATTTAAACAAATAGCATCAGACAATTTAGAAGCAGCAGTTACAGTTTTACCATGGAGTAAGAGGGTCAGGAACTGTACCCAAAGGCCTTGGTCAACATCATATTGTCTACGTACTCTTTCAAATATATGAATAAAACTATCAAAAGTATCACCTTCTGTATACTGTGGAAGAAATGTACTGACCTGTGTTGCCTTTGGGTTTTGGTTATTCCTTTCCCCATTACCTCCATGTTCCTGTCGAAGAGTCATCATGTCCGTCTCATGTTGACGTTGCTTCTCATTTTCTTCAGCCTCCAAATGTTGCAGTCTCTCATTTTCTTTGACTTCCAAGCACTGCAGTATCTCTACTGATTCTAATTCCATGTGTTTTGCCTCCAGTTCAAGTCTATTTAATTCCTGGAGGATTTTTAAATCCTCTGAGGAAAAGGTGAACTGTTCTGTTTCTTAGGACTGCACATCCCCATCACCAGACTGGTTATCTTCCTGGTTGCTGGCCTGTGTTGCAGCTATGATTAAGGCTGAAATAATTTCCTCTTTAGTCAGGTTGACATGCACCAGTCCTTTGGATATGCACACCTTAGGCAACTGGTTCACTGTCAGTTTGCCATAATCCTCTGCTAACATATTGCCCACTTTTCCTGATAAAAAAATAAAACTGTTGTGAAATGAAAATCTGTATGTTTACCTTGTGGCTGCTGAGAGCACACACACTTTTAGCGATAACTGCTTACAGGCTACAGAAGTTCAATTAATATCCCACCACTGCCACCAATATGTGATGTCCCTCCTTTGGGCCAGTGATCAAGGAGCCTCAAACCTCACCACTGACACTAGTGGGGAATGTTTAATGAGAAAGAAATAGACACACACAGTATTTTCAGATGCAGCTCTCTGTACCAAGTACAATTTCCCTTAAGAGCACACAGGGAATGCAGAATCCAGTCCTGGGGCTGGGCTTTCACTCCAGGCCCAAATAAGACTCCCCACTGACAGAGCTATAGAGTTGAGTCCTAGCCAGGTGTTCCAAGCCAAGCTGTCCACCACAATCTATGTGAAATCCATGCTCTCAGTGTCCCTGCTAAAAGTAATTGTCACACACTCTCTCTTTGATACTTAATTTTCACACACACACACACACACACACACACACACACACACACACACACACACACACACACACACACACACACACACTCACACACACACACTCACACACACACACACACACACACACACACACACACACACACACACACACACACCCTGGGAAAGGCCGGCACAGTTTACCCACTTTGCCACCTCCATCCATATTATAAGGTAGATACACTGCCACCAGAACACTCAAAGCCAGCTACTCTAAGGCTCTTACCAGGGTGCCCAAACACTCTTAGTAAAATTAATATTTATACAAATGGTAGTGGTAACCAAGCATCAAGACTTTCAGGAATGTGCAGCCACAGTGCCATTAAATAAATTCAATTACTATCAAAGGTTAAATATTTTCTAAAAGACCAACTACAATGAAAGGTATACATATAGTTAATAATAAATAATAAAATAGAAAACAGTAAATACTGAATATCTATTTACAATAAAAAACAGAGTTTCAATTTAGAGGGAATATAAAAAAATAACACAGATGGAAAGACGCATACAGATACAGAAAAACAATATTTAGCTAAGCTCCCTATATTTTATAACTGACTGAAGAATTACTGTTCCTTAGTAAAGCAAGGCATGATGAAGGTAAATGAGTGCCTCTTGTCATGTCTAATTAAAAAGTTCATCTAGCACAGCTTACCCACTTTGCCACCTCCATCCATACTATAAGGTAGTACAGTGCCACCAGAACACTCAAAGGCAGCTACTCTAAGGCTCTTACCAGGGTGCCCAATTACTCTTAGCAAAATTAATATTTATACAAATGGTAGTGGTAACCAAGCACCAAGACTTTCAGGAATGTGCAGCCACAGTGCCATTAAATAAATCCAATTACTATCAAAGGTTAAATATTTTCTAAAAGATCAGCTGCAATGAAAGGTATACATATATTTAATAATAAATAATAAAATAAAAAACAGTAAATACTGAATATCTATTTACAATAAACACCAGAGTTTCAATTCAGAGGAAATATAAAAAATAACACAGATAGAAAGACTCATACAGATACAGAAAAACAATATTTAGCTAATCTCCCTATATTTTATAACTGACTGAAGAATTACCGTTCCTTAGTAAAGCAAGGCATGATGAAGGTAAATGAGTGTCTCTTGTCATGTCTAATTAAAAAGTTCATCTATCACATCTCCCACTAGTATTCAAATACAATTTCAGCGCTGGCTACAGAATGACATCACATCTGCAGTTCCCACACTACCCCTCTCACTAGCAACTGAGCCAAGATTCGTCACAGATGTGTCATAATGCACACATAGAACTTTAGCTAAGTTTATTACAGCATATGTAAACTGTAAAACAATTCCAATACTTCTACCCTTCCTGCAAAAAAGCTTTCCACAGACACTGTGTCTCTGGCTGCATTCTTATCCATGAGATAATCTCTTTGTGGCCTAAACTAAGTCATTTAATTTCAAGCTATTTTTCTTAAGGTTAGCTGGGCTGAGTTTAACCTTAACCCCTTCCCTTCCAGTATCCTCTGTTAAAAGATATACATTTAATCAGTTACAAAAACATAGTCTGACATACATATATGTCTTTTCTATCCAGCAGGACCCACAAGCAACTTTACAAATACATTTTTAACACAATCGTCTGCACAAATTAGTTTGATATTCAAATTACATATAATTATTTGCAAAACTCCAGCTAGCTAGGCTACCATATGTTACACATGCACTGCCCTACCCCCTGTAGCACAGCTGGCACTACTTTACATCATCACATTCCTATATTCTGGCCATCTTCTCTTTCTGTAGGTCTATGCTTATATTAAACTTTAATTACTGTTACTCAAAGTCTGCCTTTAACTCCCATCTCTTATTATCACCAAATATTTTTTTATAGAAATTGCCTCTGTCTTTATTTAGTTCAGCTGTATTCCATGACTCCTACATTTTCTGCCCTCTTAACCTCACTGTGACTGTACTCTTCTTTTTTCTTTCCCCCCTTTTCATTCCATAAATGTCTCATTTTATCTTTGTATATACCAAAGTCTTGCTTTCAGTTACACTGGCACCTTGTACTTGTACCCCATCTTATTAATTTCCTTTAACTTTGTTTATACCTTCTGCTACAAAAGTGTATCTTCTTTTCTTCTTCCAGAATGTTTTATTATACTTTTTCTGTTTATTGGTTTTGAAATGACAGCTATATTTCCTGACAGCAGCAGCAATGGCTTGCTTTTTTGTGGCTACTCGTCCAACTATACCCCTTACCTTCCACCTTCCCTGTGCTGTTCTTCTTCTCCCTCTATCACACAATGCCATTTATTATCTTTCTCTCTCCCTCTTCCTTTAGAATATCACTGCTTCTTCATTCTATCTCTTTGTTTAAGATCCAGATGTACCCCTTCTGAGAGAAACAAAGGTTACCCCTGTGTGTGCCTACGCATAGCCCATAATAGATTCAGACATCATCTATGAGCTGCTTAGAATTTCTTTTGGATTTTCTCTTTGGGTTGCTGTTTTTATCCACTTTCCCTGCCCCTCTCCCTTTCTGTATATAACTGCCCTCCATCCATTCTCCCTCATTTCTCACCAGCATCCTCAGTAACTAAATTGGTGCCTTTAATGTTTCTTAACTGTATACTTATTCTCAATTATCATTGACAATCCCTGTAAATCTTATCATTGTTCTTTGATTACGTATTCTTTATGTCTTTGATAACTACTTTTTATATGTTCACCACATATTAACCTCAGTAATGCAAACTCTTACCCCTGTTATATGTTACAGGGTGCCCTGATTTGTCAGATCTTGTGCTTAAAATAGTCTATTTCTCTCTCATTGTTATAACATTCACATTTTTTAGGATTGTCCATTTTCTGTTAGAACATTTTTATGTCAAATACACATAACTTTTAACTTTTCATAGTATGGATTCTTACACTGTATGATAAAATTTATCTGTCTCTTGCCTCCTCTCTTAAATATACCTTAATATATTTTGCTTTTCTTTACCTTATAATGTACCTTTTTCTTTTTTGCATCACACTTTCCAGTACAGTTTTTAATTAATTTTCTCCTCAGCAGTAAGTGGCTTTCCTTTCGGTTTTCTCTCTCTATCTCTCTCTCTCTGCCATGTATTGTTTGTTTCTATTCACATTTGATGATTCTTTCCTTTGAACACACTCATTACTTGAATAGTTTTCCTTATTCTGACCTTATGTCTGCCATCTGGCACAGAGGGATAAGTTGACTGTAGTAACTGTGTTACTGCATTTGATAGCCTGAGCCCTTATTTGCCTACAGTGTGAGAGATCTTGAACAAGCCAATTACTGAAACAGTGTCTGGGGCAACTGGAACTTTGGTCTAGGCTCCTAAATGGTCCCCTGGATAGCAAGCCAAGTAACTACCTATATATAAAGGTATGCTTTCCCCTGTAGTCTGACTTTGTTTTTTTAACACAGTTACCAGATTCCAAAGAATTTCATATCATTTGGCATATCTTCATTCTTAACACAAGCTACAAATAGAAATGTTCCTGGTAGATGTATCAAAGTATAACTGACACAATAAAAAAACATTTCCTTATGGAC
This sequence comes from Protopterus annectens, assembly GCF_019279795.1. Classification (NCBI taxonomy): domain Eukaryota; kingdom Metazoa; phylum Chordata; order Ceratodontiformes; family Protopteridae; genus Protopterus; species Protopterus annectens. Next base: position 710,665,158 of record NC_056732.1, on the reverse strand, counting down.
ACACTGCAATAGAAGATTTTAATACAGTTTGTTAAGTGCTTTTATCATATAATAGACAGACTTCATCAGAACTAAGTATCTCATCTCACTACTTAAATAATAAAAATGCCACACGATACACAACATAAGAATACACATCAATTATATACACTTCAGAATTGATCTAGCCTTTAAAAAATTTACATATTAATTGACTCATTCCTGCCTGATATCTATCAGCCTGCAAAAATAGCTATCACTTAGTTTTTCTCATTTCAAGCTTGTTTGAAAAGTCCCCTTAGCTCTCAACTGTCCAGATTTTTGCTGAATGTCTAGATTTTTGCCTCAAATTTTTGATCCGTTCCTCATAAAGTGTGTGGTTTTCTGGCAAATCACTGAGGATTGAGGTCACTAAATAATGACAGACATTCAAGTTTCAGACTTCATATCATTCAGAAAATGCATGGTAACACAAAACATTTTATTCTATCAACTTTATAAATTTATATGAGCAATATTTAAAATTTCTCCCTATTTTTGGGCCTTTGTCCCCCCATTATATTTGGCTTTGTCTAGATTTCTTGTGCTAAGATGCTCAGAGGTATGAAAGTCACCATCTCTCAAATCCTTGGGTTCATGAGCTAACCCAAAAAATAATATTTTTTTCCATTTAGTGCAAGTAATAGTCTGCTTATAGAGTGCATTGTTACACCATTTTTGGTTTTACTAGCATAAACATGTTCTGTGATTCTTTGTAACATCATTCTGGAGATCATACACACATAAATGATTTACACTTTGGGAACTGTAATAACTTTCTCCCACATTTATAAGTATCATTAGACATGTCTGTTATAGGTCTAATAGACAGGTAGAGTTTTTTCCCCAGCAGGGTTTTAAATTCATTCTTTGTTTTCAACACTTCTGTTGCACATATAATTGTTTATACCACTAGGTCCCTTCCAGTACAATTATCTTTCCCACAGTTATGTGTTCAGTTGTCCAACTTTATTGTTTATGACCAGTTTCCTATAACAGTGTTTCCACGTTTCCCATTTTACACAAATTCAGTTTGTCCAGTACACAATTTGCTTTGTGTCTGACTTTCTACCCCTTTTCACTTTATGCTGTGCCATAAAAATGATGAGTACCTTCCCATGTTCTTGTGCACTCACCTTTGTCCACACTCTGTTTTTTTCATCCTAGACATGCATAGAGTGACTATTTTAGTTGCTGCCTTTTCACAAGAATTTTCTCTTGAGGTACACTTCAGACTTCAAGTGTTGCCTCTGTTACAGTCATCTACCATCTCGAGGATACACTCCTCATTCCTTCCCCATTTTGACTTATGTGTCACTTCCATGAACCACACCTTCTAGTATCAATTTTCCTTCTAGACATACCATATATTCTGAAGCACTTACACTGAGGTGGTTACAGGTCCTCTTTTCTAATTCCATCAGCTTCTGCATCATCCTATCAGCTCCCTTACTACAGCACCGATACTGATATCTTTCCATTGCAAAATACAACCAAAATGTTTCCAGCATTTCTATCAACTACTACCGCAGAGATGTCCCACTCCACCATTCATTTAATATGTAAACAAATGGTATTCCTACAAGACCAATGGCCTTTTAAGTGCAACTGCCTTAATCCTTAAAATTACTCCTATCATTCATTCATTCTTTGATTACCTCCTTAATCCAGTACAAAGCTGCAGGGAAAATGGTGCCTATTATGCTACTCAGCAGGAGGAAGGAGTTCCAACCCATCACAGGATGCAAACACACACACACACACACACACACACACACACACACACGCAGAGACAAACACAAACACCGTCTTACTCACTAACACATGGCATGTACAACAATGAATTGTTTTGTGGGTAGCTAATTCACCTAAAGCATGTCTTTAGGATGCAAGGGAGAAACAGGGATACCCACTGAAAATCCATGCAGGCATAGGAAGGAGTTAAATACTCCACAGAGAACGGAGCCTATTAAACTGGAGAACCAACATTTGTATGGCAATAGTGCTAATTGCTGTGCTGTTTGCACACTCAGTGATTCACCTACAACAAACTAGACCTCTTCCATTCCTGAAATGAATTTTATGAATCTGACTTTACTGACATTGTTACTTTCCCAAAATCATGTCTCAAGCCTTGTATATCTAATGAATCTGCTACACTTCTTAGATTCCACCTGTTTAGAAACTATAATACATGTAAAGATGATGGAGGCATTGCTGTCCCAGTCAATGTCAAGCTATCTTGCTGTCTTGCTAATATTTAACGCTCGAGTATGAACAGCAGAGGATCACAGTCAGTTAGCGTAAATAGTGGTTCAACAACTCTCACCATAAGCTTTATTTATATACTTCTATTTATATCAGCCATATAATTTGAGGGCACCATACTATGGAAAATGAATAATGCCAAAATTTAGCTCTTCATACTTATGGTATTAAATACCATTTGGCTTTAACACAATGATATATATTCCTACCAAATCATGCACTTACTACCTTTGCCCACCTTATTCATAAGCCAGAAAGAATTTCTTGCCTCTCTTAGAGGCAAATTACCACAGAGTGGTTCCACTTTTATAAGGCTGCTAGTATAAATTCCACAAGAAATGGACACATTCAGTGACCATCTGCCAGTGTTCCTAGTCTAGCAGATGTATAGTCATCAGTGTGTTCATGCAGCTTACTGACTATACTCTGAAAGTGTAAAAATTGGCTTCTTATATTGAGAGAGGTTTATATATAAGAACTTATCTATAATATAGAGGATTATGATCAGGTCTTCTATTATAACCAGCTTATGATGTGTTTGAGACATGGATGCCAAGAAATTCACTTCAAGAGCGAGGGTCAAGAAGAGAATCAAGGTATCAATGTTGACCTCACATAATGAAATGTTATAAGTGATTGCCTGATTATAAGACTTTGCTACATATGGAACTTCGTCTGCTCCATGTACTACTAGTTTCAGAAAAAAGTGTAGAAGTGTTAAGTGTTTTACTGGCTATAAACAGGCAGCAGTAGACTTCTTAGCTTCTGTGCTTACGAACTCTGGACAAATCCAAAAATAATGGGGTGGCAAAGGATCAAAATCAGTAAGTTTTTAAATATTGCTCTTATTCACTTAAAGCATTAATAGAATAACACATTTTGTATCAGTATGCATTTTCCAAATAAATGTTTGATGCTATCGGCTGAATCTAATCCCCAGTGATTTACTAGAAAATCAAACAATTTATGAGAGATGGAGCAAAAATATGAGACAAACTCAGGAACAATTGAGAAGCATGGACAGCAGGCAGAAACAAAACTGTTTTACTTTCTGCCATTGCGCTTTGCTATTCAGCACTGTCTGCTGTATAGTCCCTAGAGCCAGACGTGATCATAACAGTGCCTAGGAGGTACATAACAGTTGTTATGCACCCCCAAGAGATGTTATTAGTCAGTCTCACTATAAAGGAGTGTTAACAAGTTTATTTTTTCCTGATATTGGAGCATAATCTTGGCATGCTATGCACCGCAAGGTTGTTATAACATGATTCTTACATTTGAACCTTTGCTGCTATTATTTATTTAAATTGTTGCTGTTGCATGCACTGCAGTCACAGCAGAACTGCATAGGAACCAAGAAATAGCTTTAAAAGCTGTAACATGCCTTGGACATGGTAACTGGAAAGGAAGATCGTGTTCATCAGCCAACAGCTTTAAAAGCTGTTATATACTTTTCTGTGTCATTTCTTCCCTGCTCTAGCTGATAGTACCTCAGGACAGCTAAAACTTCACAAGAATTACAAATTACAATTACAAAGAATTATGGTCAAGTCTCCAAATCATACTCTTTTGTTATGTTTTCTCAAAATGGATTTAAGAAATTTATCTTCTGAGCTTCACTCTCAAGGTATGTTTCTTGAATTCATTTCTCAAACATATAACCGACTTTATGACTGGACACCTGATCATAACCCCCTGTGTTAGAAGGGTGAAACAGTTCAAGTAATTCATCTTTGAATGACATATTAAGAACTGAATGGTTCCTCCTATTCCTGTTAAATTCCTTGGATGTTGCAGCCGATTATTATTAATGTTTATTTTACTAGCATAATAAATAGTCTCACTACCTGAAAATATGTTAGAATCAAGTGCATCTCCTACTTGTGTCATATCAGAAATTAAACAAACATTTCTCAGACCTGACTTCTGTGTAAGGAATATCAGCCATTGCTGATGAGTGTGTTGTCAAAATTCTTTTTTCACACATATTGTATTCGGACTAAATACTTTCACACAAATGTGCTTTCGAGCAGTTGTGGTTTGGGTATGTTTGTTTAGGTGAACTGTGTGTCAGACAAATGTGTATTCTACTAAATTACATATATATATATATATATATATATATATATATAAATATATATATATATATATATATATATATATATAAATATATATATATATATATATATATATATATGGGTCTACTGTATAACTTTGAAAATACACTTCAAAATTACACAGTAGACCCTGGGTTATGCAAAAGTGCACTTACTCGAAAGTGCACTTTCGCAAAACCCACTTCAGCGAATGGGCTACGTACTGCAGTTTATTGCAGTAGTCACGGACCTTAGGGTTAGGGCACGGGTCATGGTAAGGGGATAGCTAGTAGGGCTATCCCCTTACCATGACCTGTGCCCTAACCCTAAGGTCCATGACTATTGCACCACAGTGGAGGACATAGAATGTTTTCCTACTGTCCTCCACTGTGGTGCGATATGTTCACAGAAGCAGTGTTCACGGAAGTGCACTTTCAAGTAAGTGCACTTTCGCGGAACACAGGGTCTGCTGTATAATTTTGAAGAAGTGTATTTTCAAAGTTAGACAGTAGACCCATATATATATATATATATATATATATATATATATATATATATATGTGTACATGTACACACCTATACAAATACACATACATACATATATTAACCTTGATCAATGGATGGGAAGTTGGAAATTCACCCCGAGTCTTGCCCCTATGTTTCTGATAGACAGAGGCAGACAATAATGCCTAAACTAACATACACGCCAAGCACATGGCCTCTAGAAACTTCTTAGTATACTCCCTCCTAATAAACACTCATGATACATAGGGTCACAATTGTGTTGGGTTGCACATCCAGGCTTATAAAGGCCCTGGGTGTCATTAGCCTAGTATATACCTATGAAAGCATGAAAAACAGTAGAATGTTTCAGCACTACTTGGGACTGCAAAACAGATGCAAATAATTAGGAATAGTCGAACCTAGTTTGTCTTTAAGCTTCAGGAAAATCCAACTAAATCACCTAAACAGTTCTGGTCTGGTATAAAATTATTACTGTTCCCCAGTAAATCACATGTCTCAGGCCTTCTTCTAGACTGTGAACACCAGGTCATTGCGGAGCAGTTCAGTGAATTCTTAGACTGTGTTAGTTACAAGGCTACTCCTTTGACAACTGACAGCATAGATGACTATGTCTCAGACTTGGGACCCATTAACCAAATTAAACTTCAAACAGGTCTGCAATCAGCTCAAGATACTTTTCAGTAAAATTAAATATAATTAAGCATTGTAGAGTCCTGTCAGCTGACAAAATTCCTCTTATGTGTTTCAGCTTAGTTGTAACTGCCATTGCCTTAACTAGTTTCAGTGCTGATTTATAAGAGCATAGTACATATCTAAACTCCATTGTTGTTCCAGTCCTCAGAGGAGGCATTGTAGCTGAATTTGCAGACTGTCAGCTAATTGCCATTTTTGTTTCTTGTTTGGTTTATCAAGAGAATAATTCATCAGCAGCTAAATGGCCACATAAAAACAATGTTTATCTTATTGATACCCAGCATATCTTTAGATCAGGCCATAAGGTGGAATTTGCTGTGCTTGTACTCACTAAACCTGTACATGACAAGGATAGACTTGTCTGTGCAGTATTTTTTGGAGTTCTCTATGGCATTTGACATGGTAATAGTTATATTTCCTCTCTTCAGTATGTTACAGTTAAGACCAGCATCAGGTCATTAGGTGGGAATAAGCTATATCATGTGAGGTAGGGTCAGCACTTGGTCCACTAAAATTGGCTTTGTTATCTTTGCAATAGTGGCCGTGTTATGCATAGTTTTAGTGATTCTGTACTGTTTGGTTCTTCCAGAGCATTTTGTAATGCCCACTCTTTCCCCCAGAGCAACTATGATCAGCTTCAGCATTCACAATATCCCTAATGTCTTTTAGACAGTACTTCCAAATTCCAAGAAACATTACTGATATTGTTGACTTCAACAAATGCTTAAGGTGTAATGCATGCCCAGATTCACATTTTCAAACATAACATATAGCAGATGTAGAAACTGTTTCAAACCAGATCAGAACTGTTTGGTTCAGTATTGACCATGTATGACTTCTTAAATTGCAGGTTCATATAGTAAAACAGTAAACTTTACAAGCTAAATGAATCACGGAGACCATAGCTGCCTAATTTTGACACATCTTGGATGCATAGAACTCTATAACCATTAAAACTTTATCTTGGTTAATCTAGTCACAATGTACTGTAAAAACTGGCTTTCAGATCATTAACTGGAACTATCCTTCCAAAAAGCTTCAATCCTCCACTGAACATCAAGTTGTGGTACTAAAAACAAAATACCGTTGTGGGGTCGCTGCCTTCTCCCACTGATTTCTCCACATATGCAACTCATTCATACTTTCTACAAGGGAAGCAATAGCCCAATCCAGATTTCAAGCTATTGTACTCTCCTTTCTGCATGCTAGCTGGACCTGTGAATGAGCATATACAAACAACATACAGTAAGTTATTTAAAGATCACATTTAACACTGAGCTCTTCAGTTCTGACTTTTTATTCTACATGTGCTCTACCATCTTGCAATAAATCACTGTAATTACTTTGAAGCATCTCAGTATGATTTCTAGTATACACTTAATGGCTCATCGTGACACTGAAGAAGTAAAGAAAGAAATTGAAAGCCATTTCTATTCCTGCTATATCTTACGTTTGAAAAAAATGTGCATGTTATTACGTTATGTGTTTGTTTATATTGATTGTATATATATATATATATATATCAAGCAAAGTTGGCAGTGCCATGATTGCTCCCCAGGCTAGTGAAAGCAGATAACATATACATACAAAATCTAGAGCACTTGATAATAGTTTTCAATCTTACTCACAAACACTGGCTAATCTACAATGTATGTACTGTACCTGTGTACTATGCATGTATTCTACCTATGTTCCAAATTTCAGCTGTACACCACAAATCTATTAATTACCTTTATTTTTAAAATTAATATTTTTTTGTTTGTTCTCTCCACTGCAACTGTTTATGTGCTGCATACCACTGTAAAAACATGTCTCTTGTAATTTGTGTGTATACTGATTATGTCTAAATAACTAAATGTGTCTGTAATTTTTCTTTGTGGAGCTTTTCTCCCTGGGCCTCTGCTGAAAACGGGCCTTTTCGGCTCAGTCAGACTCCCCCGGTTAACAAATGTAAAATAAAATTAAAAAAAAAAAATATATATATATATATATATATATATATATATATATATATATATATATATATATATATATATATATATATATATATATAGATAGATATATGAGTGTGTGTGTGTGTGTGTGTGTTTTTGTTAGAGTGCTATATACTCAGATGTTAATATTTGGTTAGGATCCATTTTTCTACATAGAGATTCAAATGTAGAGTGTCTAGTAAATTCTGTTGTTTTTTTTCAATGTATTAATGATTTTTTTTTTTTTTTGCATAGTTGGGCCTTCCTAGTTATTAAAACAAATGAAACAAATAAATAACATGACCTTCTGGTATGTTAACATTGGTAGCCCCGATAAGAGTACCTTTGGTAAACTATACTTTTCCGAAGTCACAGGAAAATCTTACTTACTCTAATTTTCCTATTATTTCTTGCTACTTAAGTGAAATGTTAATTTACAAACTTCAGATGTTTCAGGATTGTGCCTGGAATGTATTCATTCTCACTAACCAAGAGACAATGCTACAAACTGATGAGTGCAGTCAGAGCTACTCCTTCAACTACTGTTTTAAGCCTGCTTTGTTTCTAGTTGCCTTTCAGACATGTTGCAGGCAGTTCAGGATGGGCATAAACCACCGCTCATTTGTTGGTGTTTACATATTTGCCCATAAATAAATCAGTTTGGAACTGAAAACAGTCTGTTAACTATGTGATCAGAAGATTGTGGCCTACCAAGCCTGTAGTGCTACAAATCATTTAGGTGCTCACACAAGGCTGCTGCTGTTATTCTTTTGGATCATCAATCTTAGGTTTTTGTGTGGCTGTGGATCTGAATCTGCATAACTCTATTCCCAGATAAGTCCATAAAACTAACACATATAGTGGCACTTTAATGGTGAAACTGACCATAGTATTACGGGGTGAAACTATAGTACTATAACTTTAAAAATCTTTACTATTCCACCTGAAGACATAGAGAGAAAAGTTTCTCTATCTCCATACTGTGTGACAGATTAAGTCACTTGGCCAGACAGTGTCCCTGGGTCATCCCTCAAAAGAGGCTGTTGTATGTAGTGGGCTTTCCTGGTTAACAGATAAATAAAATGACTCAATCAAAATTATAGAGGAAGAGGGTTAGCATAGACCTAAAACATCTTGGTTCTTTGCTTCGATGATAATTTGGGGGTAAAAGAAACAATGCTGTTTTACTCTTTTTATCTGTCAAGGAACATGGCAATGTAAAGTAATAGTGTGTGTGGAAGAGAGATGAAGAAGAGAGTACAGGCAGGATGGAGTGGGTGGAGAAGAGTGTCAGGAGTGATTTGTGACAGACGAGTACCTGTAAAAGTGAAAGGAAAGGTCTACAAGAGGGTAGTAAGATCAGCTATGTTATATGGGTTGGAGACAGTGGCATTGACAAAAAGGCAGGAGTTAGAGCTGGATGTGGCAGAGTTGAAGATGTTAAGATTTGCACTAGGTGTGACGAGGGTGGACAGGATTAGGAATAAGTATATTAGAGGGTCAGCCCAGGTTGGAAGGTTTGGAGACAAAGCCAGAGAGGCAAGATTACGTTGGTTTGGACATGTGCTGAGGAGGGATGCTGAGTATATTGGGAAAAAGATGCTAAGGATGAAGCTACCAGGTAACAGGAAAAGAGGAATTCCTAAGATATGGTTTATGGATGTGGTGAGAGAGGACATGCAGGTGGTTGGTGTGACAGAGCAAGATGCAGAGGACAGGAAGAAATGGAAACAGATGATCCGCTGTGGCGACCCCTAACGGGAACAGCCAAATGATGATGATGATCTGTCAAGGAACAGACAGGCATATAGTTAACAACAAGAAAGTCCTGATTAGCTGGTTAATGGGAGAGATTTGCCAATAACATAAAAGGTACATTATTGTAGGTGCTTGCACTTCCTTACATGTACCCTAAGACTTTGCAAGCACCATAGCTCAGTTTTTTGGGGCAGGCAGTATGATTATTCTCTTAACTATAGCAAATTGGTGTATGCTTCCATTTAAAGCAGTAAATCATGAACATGTGTATATGACAGACATATTGTTAGACTTCCATAGGTGGTGTAAGGCATGAACGTGAATGCTGATTAACAGTGGGAAGGAGGCAATAAATGCCATGGTGTATCTTATTGTTGTTACAAATGGACAGCTCTATTAAATGTATTTTCAACTTAAGTAGATAATATGTGAGAATGCAGATTTGTACTGTATTTGATGCAGTTCCTTCTGAAAAGGGTAAATGCAAATATGTTTTCAGCTTAAGAAAAAAATATATTTCTGTTTAGATGACAGATGTGGAATCTGCTGGGATTAAGAAATTATGTAGGGAAGTGTACATTTTGTAAATGTTGTGTAAATATACCAGGAAATTTGAATTTTATGAGTGTAAGTTTGCAAAACTGAATGCACTGTCATAACTTTGGCAGTGTTAGCTGTCAATTTTTTACCTGTTCCAGTGTAAATCATGAAAGTGCCCACTTGAAGTATTATGATGCACTATGCACTATTGAGTAATTCCACTGATGCATTTCAAAATCACCTTTTTCAGCAGAACTATAGCATTCATGAAATGAAATCCCGCAGATAGCATGTTGTAAATATGAACTCAAAACATTGAAAATTAGTACAGTTACAAGGCAACATGGTCCAAATCGACTGCAGCATGTACATTGATAATTATTAATGACTTGGAATCCAGCTTAAAAAATATTTATCTTGAGAGACATTCTCTGAGATTCAGAAACCTTCTTACCAGGATGGCACTGAGTCAACTGTTGTTTATTGTTTAGGAATGATATGGTCCATAGTTCATTGTCAATTAATGATGTGAAACCGTAGAGCTCAGACAGCAGATAATCAGCAATCCCTACTACACCAGAGAGGGACAGGTGGCACTGTAGCATCTGTGTAATGTGATCAGCACACGTGTCAAACATAGAACGTGTACACACCTCAGGGCATTCACTCACACACACACACACACACACACACACACACACACACACACACACACACACACACACACGCACACGCACGCACACACACGCACACACACACACACACACACACACACACACACACACACACACACACATCACACACATACACAGATGCACACACAAAAACACATGCATACGCTGACTCACAGGCGCATAAGCAACAATTGGAGAGAAGCAGCTATCAGACTTAAAGGGTCTGTTGCACACTTTGATTCTATTTTTTGATCAGATGAAGGTGTAGAAATGGAAGCATAGCAAGCAGAAGGAAGCATGCAGGGGAATCAAGTAAGGAATGAGTATGATGGGGAGGGAAGGGAAGAATGTTTTTGGGACAGGTGCTCATTTTCTGTTTTCAAAGAAGGAATGATAAGGAAGGAGGTAACGAAAGGTAAAGGTATGATAAGATAGTGAGGGTAGGTATCAGATCAAACTCACAAATACATAACATAGACAAGACTGGCAGGGGTGGTAGTCACACACTGAGGGAGGGGGTAATAATGGAGTTATAGACATCTGACAAATAAAGGGAGGATGATGGTGATAGGAAGGACTGGACAACAAAGGAGAAGGCAAGGATATAAAAGGGGAGGGAAAATCTGGGAAGAAGAATAGAAAAGGTATGTATCCCAAACCACCCTACCCTTACCATTGCCATTGAGAGGTCAGACACTACCTTATGCTCCCTCTCTACTTGGTTGTGCCTGAGATGGTTTTTCAGTGCTGGACAGGGATAGCTGCAAAAGGAGTCCTTCTAGGTGGCTGATACAGGCTTCCATACACTGGTTCACCAGCTCCTCCAGTACATCTGCCATCTACCTATGGGTGACAAATGACACACCCCTGGCAGAGACACTGGTAGGAACAAAAGTACTCCCAGCCAGTCAAGCTCCAGAGGACATATCAGGCTACCCCCAGCACCTGCCGCACAGAAATGCAAAATAAAAGGAGAACAATAAAAATAACAAACAACAACAAAAAAAAAACAAATTAAAAAAACGCAGGATAGTAACAAACAGTGAGGGGAGAAACAAGGAGGTGTTGCATGAAATGCAGTAGGAACTGATCACAGAAATGCAAATGATGCAAGAACAACTACAGCGTCGACAAACTACAAACCCAGGTGAGATGTTCAGCTGGCTGACACATACCAAGTTATATGCTGCTATGTGCTACCTGAGAATACTGAACAGGGTAAATATTGGAGGGTGTACTCCCTATATAGCCTCTGATAGTCAGGTTTATTCCAGCTAGTATATGTAGAAAGTGCTGCAACATAACAGTAAGTCAGTATACATTCCCTGGCATTATGCATCAGTCATATAATATATGCCTGGTGAATGTGGCAAAGCATAACTGAACTGGTGATATTACAGTTTACCTGACTAAATAATGTGCCATGCTCTCTAAACTACATCCAGGTCATTAATAATAGAAACAATTCATACAGTACACCTATGCAGACAGTGTTATGAGAGGTTAGCTAGTTCAACAATATGTAAGAAAGAATATCATTGCTGTATGACCATTTAATAGTGTACTCACTACTGTACCTGGAAAGTTGTGCTACATTCTCCTCCAGAAAAGGAGACTATTCTCTACAATAGACTCCTGAATTGTGGATAAAAGTGGCACATAATTAACTTAAATTCCCACAGGTAATATGCAGGAAAAAATCTATAACAGCTGTAGAGAATACTTACATTACATTCCGGGTATCTTCAACCTGATGGCTTTTCCCGTGGTAAGAAGGTCTGGAAAGCAGCTCCACAGGTCACTGCAGTGGTATCTTCACTGGTCACCAGAGCTAGGTATGCCTGTGGTATCACTAACATGTTTGAAAAGAAAGTGCAGGCATTTACCTTATGCTGGAAGTTCTCTTATATTTCCCCAGGCAAGCACTCGTAGAAGCCCCTATGCGATAGGTAAAGGAATATTTTTAACTCCTTAGAGCACCATTATGGCCATACTTCAGGTCTCATACCAGAGAATAATGTCTGGAATGTTGCAGTCATGCCTGTTTCATATTTAGCCAGTTGCAGCTCAACACGAGGCAACTTAGTACCATGACCTTTCGCAGGGTACAATATAGTCTGTGCCAATATTACAAACATTAAAATGTGTCAGTAAGGTGTGAGACATGGCAGAACGATACTGTGTCAGCATGCAGTTGAACATTTTGAGCTACCTTGCATTTTAGTACTTTCTTTGGTTGCATTTGTATAATATGAAAGACAATAACATTCTTTACATCACTGACCCACCCGCTCATGCTCAGTGTGCACTTAGGTGCTCATGCAGGTGCACGTCACCATGAAAGCCTTGTTCATGTAACTGTGCTTTCTGCTGCAACATGCAAATTGAGTAATTCAGAAAGATTCATGAAATGGATCCTCATTTGCTTAATCATCAAGCTTATAGGCCTGATTCTACACAATATAAGTATCTGTAAAGATGCCTCATCACACTGTGGAAGCAAATATGGAGCACCACTAGGGATACTTAGTACACCTGTGAGGAAAGATGTACTACTGCTTATTTGAGATTGGTTCCACCTGTTATTAAAAACGTTGCTTTCCTGCATTGCCTTCCAGATTTGTTCTTTGTACAAATGTTGTTGGAAAATTGCATTTTGAAAGGCTTGTTACTCATCTAACCTACTTACTATGGGAAAACAAGGCATGTGCTATAAAGAGAAAGGTAACTATAGACAGTATTTTAGGCAATATGTAAGTCAGTATTTAAAGATGCCACACTGAAAAGTGTGCAAGCTTGTACAGTGACATTGTACTATGTAGAAAAGGGGTTCTGCATGTAACAGAACTGGGCTGTACAGTTGTTGCTGGATTACTGTTCAGCATCCCTTTGCTTACTTGTGCAGGTGGTAAATGCATAAGTATGATCAATCAGGAAGTCTCTGCAAAGTATCATGTACTCTCTAGCCTTGCATACTGATTTTTGTTTGTTCTCTTGAATGGGGAGGGGGGTTGGGAAGAGCAATCACAAAGCTACAGTATCATAGCAGAGTAGTCTGCAGGGCAGACCATGGTGCATACTGACAGGCAGAGTTCAGTTACTGATTTCAGTGACAGCCAATGTGTGACTTGATATCTGAACTTATCTACAAGTGAAACATAGTGGGTATATTGGATAGGGTTAGCTTTCTGTTTGCAGTTTTTTTCTCAATGTGGTTGGGGTAGGGGGATGTTGACTTGGGGGCAATGCCTCTGGCTGTGCCATGCATTCATGTTCGCCAGTCTGTCAACCTGTGGATATCACACAAGATGCATGTAATCCACTGATGGAAATGTTGTTGATTACCTCCCTATTTAGGAAAGTTTGTTTCCCCTATGGCACAGCCCTCATTGTCTGCTGCAAGCTCCATACTACATGATGATGGGTTTGTATACTGTTGGCCATAGCTGCCATGGGTACTGTCCCATCTCAGACTAGCTGTCTCAATGTCTGTGAACTGGTAAATGTGCAGGGACATCTTAGAGGCTCAGGCTAGCTATGGCCTGGTATTTACAGAGATGGTATATGTATTGCAGGATATTTTGTGATGACCTATAGGAGTGCAGATCCCATATGTGTGGCATTCTGGAAGTGTTCTACCACCTGCTGGAGGTATTCGGACCCCTCACCTCACAGAATGAGTGCAAGACATGTGTCACATATTCAGTCCATCGTTGGCAATAGTGCTGATGGCCATTATTGATGTGGGAAGTCTAGATCAAGGTCACACTGCGTCACTACTTTCATAGTAGCATCTAGTGTGGCGGTAAGTACAGGTAGAAAGGATGTCCATGAGGATGTGGTATTTGTGGTAGTGCCACTTCTGGTAGAAGGCATCACTCATTGTCATATGGCACACCTATCCCTAGCCAAGGCCTTTTTACTACCTGTGAAACTCTGGGGAGAGGCAGCTCCAATGGATGGGGAATGCACAGGATGCCTGCACATTTTCCATGGGTAGCCTGAACCGGTCTAAAAGTCCTAGACACAGCACTGTAAGATCTGCTGAGGCTGTGTCCCAGCATATTTACAGACAATCCATCTCAATCCCCAGTTACACAGACAGAAATGTACACACACACACACACACACACACACACACACACACACACACACACACACACACACACACACACGCACACACACGCACACACACACACACACACACACACACACACGCACACACGCTCACACACTCACACGCACACACACGCACACACACACACGCGCGCACACACGCACGCACGCACATGCACGCACATGCACGTGCACACACACACACGCACACACGCACATGCACGCGCACACACACACACACACACACGCACGCGCACGCACACACACACACACACACACACACACACACACACACACACACACACACACACACACACACACACACACACACACACAAATAGCGACAGCGGCCCCTCCCAGAGCATTTTGCAGTAGTCTCTTCCACTCCCATATCATCAGTAATGATCTGGGTTTGTGTCAGGGCATAGTTGTATCCACTGTGTGCCATGGTTTGTGGGTTTCTGATAGGTACTATTAACCATGGCAGCAGCCTATATCTGTCATCACCAATAAAATTCCACTAGGAAAAGTCACCCCCTCACAAACCACTGATACAAGTCACACATGTACCATATGTGGGACTCATAGTAGCTACCTGGGTGGCTTGTAGACACATTATAAGTAATAGATAATAACCACGACAAACAGAAAGTTGTACAAACATACGACCAGCAAGTAAATCCAACACAGGTTTATTGTAGAAATCTCTGACGTCTCGGCCCAAAAAGCCTTCAAGGAGCAAAAAGCACCATACAAAGCTTGCCTAAAATACTATAGTCAATTAACAATTAGGTAATTAAACAATTAAATAAGCATTCTCCAGTTTAGTTCTTCATTTAACCTATGTGGGTACAAAGTATTAAATTTCAAAATATACACTGATTCCTTAGCTAAAAGCTGTTTTTTAAGAAGACATTCATCAAAACATGACACATTTATTTTCTCTAAAATGGTTACTTGTAGCCCTTTACTATTACTGTCATGAAATTGCTGAAAATGTACTGCTATAGAACTTTCTTCCTTTTTATTATGAATATCCCTTACATGTTCTAGTAGTCTAACTTTAAATGCCCTCTTGGTCTCCCCAATATAAAATAAATTACAGGGCATCTGAGGGAGTAGACAACACCCTCAGTATCACAAGTAAAGTTATTCCAGGTTTCAAAGGAGATATTATTAATTTTTGGAAATTTTTCTACTACAAATTTACAAGCTTTACATTTATTGCAGCAAAAGGTCCCCCTGGTATTTAACCTCTGGTGTATATTCATGGACGGGGTACAAAATCTTCCTCTCTCAATAAAATTTTGTATATTCCTACCCCTTCTATAGGAGATTCCCAACCTGCCATTAACCATGTAGAGATATTTTTCAAAGAACACAAATACTTCCAATGATATTGTATTTGTTCTATAACTATAGAACTGAAGCATCCAAATGTTGTAACAAAATAAATAAGATCCTTATGTTCTCTATCAATCATTCTATGAGGGCCCAAGGACTGTCTATTAACATAACAGTTTCCTTTATCAAAATTATTACATAATTTATTACAACTCTTCTCAATTAGGCTTTTACTGTAGCCTCTTTTAACAAACATATTGAAATCATTTATATTATTGCACAACCTAGATATTCTAAGCATCTCACCATAAGGAAGTGCTTCCATGGTATGTATAGGATGACAACTTTGTCCATGAACAAAATGTGTACCTTGATTGAACTTTCTATGTACTGACGTAATTAAATCCGAACCATTCCTAATACTAATAACTGCATCCAGAAAAGGAATCTGTGTTCCTACATTAAGACCATCAAATTGTAAACCATGTCTATTGTTGTGTAGAGAGCTGACAAAATGTGTTACTAATTCCTGACCCCCCCTCAGCTATAAAAATTAAATCATCAATGTACCTGTAATACCTAATAACATACTGACAAAAAAACATGTTCCTATAGATGTATTCATTCTCAAAAAGGCCCATTCTTAGATTAGCATACATGGGGGCAAAAACAGCCCCCATTGCTGTGTCTTGTCTCTGCCTAAAACAACTATTATTAAACTCAAAAAAGTTATGTGTAAGGCAAAAATGCACCGGTTCTACTATATATTCTGTCACTGGTGAAATATCTAGAAAAAAATCTCAAGGCCTCAATGCCAAAAACATGGCTGATATTCGTATAGAGGCTTTTGAAATATAATGTAAAAAGGTACATGTTGCTGTTCCATTTAATATCTTTAATCTTTTCCAAAAAATCAAATATATCTCATATGTAGGATAGCAAAATATATACTACAGGTGCTAAATAGCTATGTAAAAAAAGACCTAGTTTGTGGTCTATTTAGATTTTTGGAATCTTGGGGAGGCAATAAAAATATGCCATTTTGCATCCATCTATATTAAACTTCTTCTAGATATCAGTTTCAGAATAATGTCCAAGTCTGTTACTTTTCTGCAATAACTCAACATACTCGGTAATTGCTTTATTATATGCCAACATATCAGTTATTTCATAGATTTTTATCATCCTCTAGATGTTCAATACACATAGCCATGTTTCCTTTATCTGAGGGTTTAAAAATTACATCCTGCATTTGACCTAAAGTTTGAAGGGCTTTTCATTCTGCAATGGACAAGTTATAATCAACTTGCTGTCTATTTTTGACAAATTTATTAAACACATCTTCAATAGCATAGTTCAACATGTTAGAAAAATGGACTACTTCTTCATTTAAAAATTGATGTAAAAAAACACTTTTAGTGTAAACATTGCTAGTATCTAACCCACAGTAAGCATTAAACGAACTTTCAGATTCACGTAAAAAAAACTTTCACACAAAGTATTCATACTATCATTGCAATTTACCAGCTTTATATCCATATCTACTTTTCTAAAAAAATACTTTAAATGTAGCTTCCTGCTAAATTTAATCACATCACATTTGATGTCATACATACGAGGTAACACAGTAGGAATACATTTCAAACCGCGGTTCAAAACCACAAACTCATGATCAGAAAAAAACATGTCCAGAAAGATTTACAATGTAACTGTCACTTAACAGAGGTACCAAATTAACTTTTACCTCTTTTGTACACCCTCTGAGGGTAAGAGTCCCTTGACTTTATTATAAATAATACTCTGTATATTAATGACCACCTGGCAGTTAATGGAGTAGTAAACTTTATTGGTTTACATTCCTTCTTCCCAGCTCACCAGGTGCTGCCTTTATTTCAATGACTGTGGAGTGTATGGCCCTCAGTACCTTAGGGAAATGGTTTATATTGTAAAAATCCTGCATGGTGTTTGCACTCTCCTCTGTGGTGCTAGGAAATCACATATGATTCCCACATGATGTAGCATGTAATTGAGAAACTGGTGGAGTATCCTTGCAGTAGATGCCTGTGATAATCCCAACTGTGTCCCCTGTTGGTCACTGAAAAGTATCTGTATCTAGTATTCTTAGAGGCATACATACTTTAGTATTCACTGGGATAGGTAGTCCAAGATTCCCACCAGCCTAGGGATGAGTGCAACACATATCTACCAGCTCCTGTATGACGACTCTGTCCAAATGGTACTTGACTATAACGCCAGTGTTGTGAAGGCCATGAAATGTTAACCTCGTTGGATGACACAGTGTCTCCAAGTGCAATGACGAACAGCACCATGGTTATTAAAGCCATAACAGCCTGTTGCATATACACATTTGCTAAAGCAGTGGCTATCCTGTAACATAGTTTTACAAGTCCCCTGTTGTAACGCATGGATTTTATGGTAGTCAGACTCACTCAGTGGCACTTCATCATGCAAACCTTTCTGAATTTCTCCACCATATTGGTTTCCCTCATTTGCATACACAGAACCCCTCATTTTTAATAATGCTGGTCACTACCATGTCATTATACCACCATTAACATATCCTGTAAGCACCCCTGCTGATCACCTTTCCCCACTTGCACTCATAGTGCCCAATGAAATTTGAAGTGCAATTATATAATTTCACTTTCAAAGGTGATTTTTCTGGGCGGTGCAGTGGTGCAACAGTTAACATTGTCACCTCCCAGCAAGAGGTTTTCCAGTTTGATTCTCAGCTGGGGTGCCTTCTGTGCGGAGTTTGCATGTTGTTCCTGTGTTCTTGTGGATTTCCTCCAGGTACTCCGGTTTCCTCCCACATTCTAAAGACATGCGTCTGGAGCATTTCTTCCTGGGCCTCCACTGAAAATAGGCTCTGTCCTAGTTGGACTTTCTCGGTCAACAAATGTTAAATAAATAAATTTTTTTACTTGTTACACAAAAATCTTCTTTGAGGACCAAATCACACAATATGGATAGGTTCCTGACCTAGAGATTCCCCATACTCTGGAATAGACTTGCCCATACATGTCGAGCAGAGCGCCTCCTTGGCCCTCTTCAAAAGGAACTTTGATGATTGGATGGGAGATAGGAAATTCATCCCGGTGATCACGTCAGTCGCTCTGCTAGACAGGGGTCCAGGGAAGTAAATACTGTGAGAAGAAATATCTAGGGAATTGTTATGGCTAGGCTTGTATAGGCTCTAGGGCTGATAGTCTAGTACCAACCTATGAACCTATGAATAACTTTAGCATGTTTAAGAGGTGGATGCCTATGAGTAACACTGAAAATCTGGGTTCAAAATGACAGAAAATGCTGCTTTATGATCATTTGTTGAAAAACTCTCCTAAAAATAATGGACAAGTTAAAAGGTGTGAACTTCTTTGGTTTTTACACTCAGGAAGTAAAGTCCATCTCCAGTCTACAGAAAAAAGAACAGTCCCTCTGCTTTAAATGTGAAGTATCAGTAAGTTTGTTGCTGATTGGTGGGTCAGCAGTAAAAAAATGTTTGCAGTGGAAATGGGTTGCTTTCCTTTCAGTTAGGATTTTAAACGCAGGTTGCTGTTTTCTTTATTTCAGGTATGTGTATGAATTTGTTATAGAGGACTGGGGTATGGGGCATTCTTTGTATCTTTGTAAACAGATATTGCATAGGGAGTGCTAGTGTACTGAGTGGGTTGAATGTTTTTTTTCCCTCTGTTAAGGAGCTACAGTTGTTGTTTAACATCCAGTGATGTGGGGCAACTTACTATGACTAGAAATTTGGACCACCGATACCCTTGTATAGTTGTTAGAGATAGGTGGGAGGCAAATTTCACTGGATAGGTAGCTATCTACCTTGTTTGCATTAAAGAACTATTTACTGTCAGTGTGGGATGAGTGCTCTAGCCCTGACTGCTTTATACTTAAATTCCCAACTACAGAGGACTTTAGTAGCTGTCTAACTTGTGCGAGACGTATGTGACTGGAGTAATTATATTACTGGGGGGAAGGGCAGTACCACAGATATATTGTTTTGTCTTTTTATGAAGATCATTGCTTTTGTATCTGTACTTTTGTTTTATTTATTTGAATGCACATATGTTCCCAGGTATGTACTAGGCTAACATCCACTGGGGCATTTTTAAGCCTAACAATGCATCTCAAATCTCTAACAAGTTCTGCTACCCTTGGTAAGTGTAATCATGGGCTAGGGAGATGAAACATTTACAAGCAGGCCTGAGACATGAAATATTTGCAGGTTACCTGTGTCCATTAGAGACTCAGGTGCCAAACCAGGGATGAATTTCCTGTTCCCTATCTAATTGTCAGTTACACTTGAAATAAGTTAGAGGGGAACTCTATGCTTCACATGGATGGGGAGCCTGATCCAGAGAAAGGGTAGTCTCTGGGATATACACCTGTTTCTCTAGCAGGTCCTATTTATATCACAGGCAAAGTTTAAGTCTCGAGAATCTGTAATTTTAATGCTGCTTGTTTTGCAGATATGCAGGAGGTCCCTCAGAGCGGGGTCTGATAATTCCTTGTATGCCAGCATAGATTTCTCCTCAACAGGCTATAGGAGACAAAATACAAGGATAGGGCTTTGAACAATTGAAGACACAAACATGTTATTTACACCCTGTATACTTTTAGTAAGCAAACTGCAAATATTCCAGTTATTGGATGTGCCTGGTTAGGTATATACCAAAGGGGGCACTGTACTTAGAGAGAGTGTGTGTGTGTGTGTGTGTGTGTGTGTGTGTGTGTGTGTGTGTGTGTGTGTGTGCATGTATGTGTGTGTGTTTGTGTGTGTGAAGGAGAAGGAACTGCTTTAGTGATGAAAGGCTATAGAAGGGTAACACTCTACATTCAGGTGCAAATTAATTTTTATTACAGAGGCAGGACTACGCCTGTATACTTTATTTTCTATAAATGGTACAAACGTATACCTCATTTTTAGCCAAAGAATTCTTTCTTTTACATCTTCCATTTTGATGCAAGTGTAAGCTGCAGTTCATTATTTCATTTATGGGGGGAATTAAGGAGCTTAGCAAGTACAGACATAATTTAAAGGAGTTTATATTAACTTTTCACATGACCTGTACATCTCTTTATACTAGGTTTCGAAGTTGCCTTATTTATTTATATTTGGTAGTCAGTGACTTTATTTTTTCTGTAGAGATGAAAGTAAGGGCCATTTGCATATACTGTGGTAATGAAGCAAGTGTTCAAATGATTCAGTAATGCATTTGGTGGCACTAACGCAATCTATTGTTAATGAAATGAGACCCACATGATTCTTAATTTACATACATTTCTACCATTACCTTTTTAAATTTATTGAGCATATATTTCTGGTATCACTTTTTTAAATGTATTCAAATTTCTGTTTTGTCTGAGGTGTGCTGCTGGTCTTTCAATATGCTTCTCCTGTACCCTAATTACCAGTGGGCAGGGTATTGCTGCCACATCATTTCATTGCTGCTTAGCTTGTAGTTTTTCTGCTGGAGTATGTGCTGAAAGAACATCTTCTAGCATGTGCTTTTTGTTTCTGGTTCCCATCTATGGATGAGTTAATTTAAATTAGTGGTCACTGCCTATATGGAATTAAGACTATGCATTCAGTTTTAGAGATAACACACAATGCTGTGTATATGGCGGCAATAATTGCACAGACAATAGTCAGATGATTACACTAGGTGGAATGGTTACATACAGATGCAGAGAAAGCAATAACACACTTACTGTTATATTTCTACATTCATCAAACAATTGCAAAATCTAGAGTTCCCTTTCTCTCAGTCTATTCATCTATCCTAGCTTCAATAATCGAATTGTGGCAGTATTTGGTTATTCATCATTTCTGTATCAGCACACGTATAAATGAACAAGCATGAGTAAACTGGAAAGAGTACAGTGGAAGTATACCAACAGCATCCATGGATGGGAAAATTTAAGTTATTATGAAAGATTAAAATATCTGAACATGTACAGTGTCTCATACAGATATATCAGAGGAGACCTTATTCAGGTATATAGGGCATTTAGAGAAAACTACCTCTGGGAATGTTTGGGGTTATCAAAAAGCAGTACAGGATCATCAGACAACCTATGTAGAGCATTCTATAGGAATGAGAAGTGTACTAATTGGTTCTTTGGGAGAGCAGCTGATGCATGGAACAGATTACCAAATTACATTAAAGCAAGCACTAGTTTAGATATTTTTAACAACAGCCTAGACACTTATGGCAAGAACTGTTTTGGTATATTGGCAAGTTAGAAGGACATTACTGCCCGTGCTCGAAATATTTGTATGTATGTATATATGAATGGTGGAACAAGAATGCTATAAATGGTTGAACATTCATAATATTGAATGTCTGTAATTCTGACAGAAACATGGAGTAGTCATATGCTCACAGACAGACAGCATTACTTTGTGGGAAGTCACAGTACAGCAGGGGGTGGGTATTTGCCCTTTCTCCACTATTGTACAGTCTTGGAGTTGGTTTATATATAAGTAGCAGGTGGTGTTAAGCATGAGTTGGGCTTGTCTCCCTGAAAAAAAAAAATAAATAAATCAATTTAATTTTTTTCCTATATTTTGACTTTCAATTTTTTTAGAATGATTATTTGTAGTTCAAGATTTTGTGTCTTCAATTGTTCAAAGTACACTCAGTGAAACATACAAATAAGATCTGATGTTGCCAAGATTATAAATTATGACTAGGAGAGTTGAAGTGCATATCTTATAAATATGTACATAGTTTTATGAGCTATGGCACTCCAGCCTGAGTGAAGCATCAAAAGGTACTTAACGTGGTTTGGTGTCCCGTAACTGCTAGACATTCTGAAATATATGCGGGTGAGGCTGGCTGCAGATAGCCGGTGTCTAACTTTTCAGTTAGGTCATCTTAAATACTCCAAATGTTAAATCAAAAATATGTAATTTCATATTTCATTGAAGGAATGGGTCAGCTGCAACTTCATGGAATCCTCTTTCTTCTGAATAATTTGTCTGAGAAGTGAAATTTGTGATCCAGAAATTCAGTTTATTCCTGACTGTGACAAAGACATGACAAGCCTGAAATGGCACAGAGTGCTATTTTTGGGTGTCACAGGGCAAGAAGCCTTGAAAGTTTATAATATTATAAGTTTGGAAGTGAAAAAAAGAAAATACTATGGTGGTAAGGCAGGAGTTTCATAGTTATTTTGAGCTAAGGAAGAACATACCACATATTTTTGCTTTTATGAATGTTTTTCAGCTTTAGTCACAGAGATAGGTAGATTTTGATGGAATTCTTTATGATGGCACAGGGTCCCACTCAGTCTTTTGATGCCTATTAGGATGAATTGAAGAACTGAGCCAAATGCAATAAGTTGGGTAATTTACATTATCCAGTAGTTCATGACATAATATTATGTGGTATCAGAAATGATCCATTTAAGGAGCAGCGTGCTTCCTGTTTGAGGCTCCTGCAACTACCCATCACATGGCCAATCATCACAACTCTACCTATTTGTTCCCCACCAGATGAGAGACAATCATGATGCAACTATTGTCCAGGCAGCCATCAGATGATTTTGTGTATTTTTGGCTGTACTTACCACCTATATGCCCAACGGTACTCCTGGAATTGCGTGTGTGATGGGCATAGCATGGGGATGTCACGTGTTTCTGAAAGTGATACAAACCTGCAGATGTCCCTGTCCCTTCTTGGAGTAAATGTTCCTGTAGTTTCTCCAGTTTATACTGTGGAACTTGCACAGAGTGTGCTTGTCTGGACTTGTGCCACTCTCTTGTCCTTTGTGTGAGGTGAGGATACATAGCCCCTTCACTCATCTCAGACCCCCTCCAAGTCAAGCTCTCCATATTTGGGCTGTTAATCAAACCCTGATCATCTCGGTCATAGTTAGGGCTGTAGTCTTATATGACATCATGTCAACTAGATACAAGGAGGCCAAGTGAGGCACTAAGATTTAACATTAAATAAAACAATTAAATTGAATAAAGCAATTAATGTATGCAGAGCAAACTGAATTTCCCTTCATGCTTGCTGATCAACTAACCTCCAACAAGACTCTGCCCATCCATTAACCTGTACTTGGGAAATGCCCCAGTACACTACAGGGATGAGTGCCTTCTAGACTTGCCATCATAAAGGCAGCCATGAGAGTTGTTTGTTCCCTCACCAACATCCCAGTGGAAGGGCAGTTTTATTGCCTAACTCCACCTACTGGATGGAAAGACAAGCTATTCACATCATAGGCAACCATACTGCTTTCACTTTGTGATTACATATCCCTGTTCACTCACTTCCACCCTTGCCTTCCAGAATGGGCTTGCCCATCCTCTTCTGCCAGGTAGGTTAAACACCAGAGCATGTAACGCAACTTGAGTTACCTGAGCCACATTAGGGTTATATCACTTTACGCCAGTGGATCGAGCTGATGCAGAGTAAATTAAATGACTTCATTGCAATTATAGTGTATTGGTCCTCAATTTGCCTGAACACAACATCACATAGGGCACAAAGTGACGAAAAGCATTTTTGCACCATAAAAGAAGATTTTTAATGGCTGCTTATCTGAAGGAAAAAATCATTTGAAAATAATGCTTTCCCTATGATCATGCCAGTGAACTTAGTAAACTTTAAGCTCAGTGACATTATGTTAGTGAAAGTGTAAAGTACGTACACAGACTTTTGTGGGCATGCCACAGTGCATGCATAGAGACATTTTCATTAAAGTCTCTTGATGGAGTTCTTGCTATGCCTAGAATGATGCCATAAAGGAATACACTAAATTTATTTAGGTTGTAGCTTAATAAAAACCGAATGAAGCTTTTTATTGAAAAATTGCTGAAAGAAATACAAAATGAGAACAGCGTGAATGCATCACAGCACTAAACTCACCAGATGCAATGATGCACTCAATAACATTAACACATCATTATAAAAGAGTTTATCAAAGAGTTATATTACATTATATTATATTGGGTTCCTATTAGATGACCGAAGACGCATTCTTTCAAATGTGTCTTGGTCGAACTTGAAAAGACGAAAAGGCAAAATGACGAAGCGGCATATAAGCAAATTCTTTCCCTATGAAAGAAATTGCTTGGCCATGTCTGTTACTTTGCCGTTTTCATCACTGTAGTGCGATCTTGGGCTTGGTATATTTAAGTAGGGGGTGTGGGGGGGGGGGCACAGCCTGTTAAGTTGTCTTTTTTTTTTTTTTGGAACAGCGCTTTTTTTCCCCTTGGAAAAAAAAATCTCTGTTCTAAGCAGTTCGAGTTTGTAAGCTTTCGCTTACATGGGATCGATAAATCATTGTTCGCTTTTCTAAGCATTTGATGATTTAATATAGACCATATTATATTAGATCATTATGACATCTGCTTGACAGCAGAAGGATGAAAACAGCCTGTTTTTTCTACCTTTCAATTACATTCAACACAAAGTAATCAAACCTGTTTTATAACCACCATAAATGTTGTCATATGAGGGCTATAAATGTCATCTCTGCAAATGCCTGAAGGAGATGACAAGGACTTTTGTATGTTTTACATTCTTGTTAATGAGACATTATTGGTGTTCATGATGGAAGACTGACTTGTGTAGGCAGTTTTACATTATTTAAAAATTTGGGGCCAACA
Source organism: Protopterus annectens (assembly GCF_019279795.1). Lineage (NCBI taxonomy): Eukaryota > Metazoa > Chordata > Ceratodontiformes > Protopteridae > Protopterus > Protopterus annectens. Next base: position 710,639,498 of record NC_056732.1, on the reverse strand, counting down.
GTGTCTAGGGGTTACCATTCTTTTTCGTACAGAGTGGGGATGGTCACTTACAACAAAATGCATTTTGGTGCAGCTGCTTGGTTTGCTTATACAATCTGATAGTTTGCAACTGAGATTATGAATGTTCTTTAACCTCAGTGAAAGAGATAGGTAGATTTTGATGGAGAATACAAGCCCATTTTATATGGAGCCTTTCCTATTCTTTTTGCAAGTGATACAAGATTGAAGATGTCCTTGTTCTTCCTTGGAGTAAATGCCCCTGTAGGTTCTCCAGTCTCTACTGTGGAACTTGTACAGAGTGTGCTCATCAGACTTGTGCTCCTCCCTTCTCCTCTAGAAGAGGTGAGGGTGCATACCTCCTTCATTCACCCCCCCCCCACCAAGCCCTCCATATTTAGGCTGTTAATCAAACCCCTGATCAAACACCTGGTAGGGGGAAATTTAAAGTCAATGTGCATTTCTTGTTACAAGTTCTAGAAACAGTGCAGTTTGAAAAACAGGGCAACTTGAAATTTGCTTTTTAGATATACAGCTAAGTAGGGACATGCATTACATGCATTTTGGAGGGAGTTAAGTACTTGCTCTAGTTATATTTGGGACATAAAACTTAAGATTTTAGGTACAAATGTGACTAGCTTTCCCTTTTCAGACTACTCTTTAATATTTAATGAACTTTTATATACAGTAATGTACACATTAACTTAATAAAATAAATATCTATTTACACAAGTGTCTGCATCAGTTCTTGCTATATACCTTACTCAATGATTCAGTCAAATGGGCATGGGCATTTGTAGGTGATAAGTGGGATGAGGACCTGGCCTACTCCAACATACGCCATGCTAAAGGTGGGAGGGGTGTATGTGCCCCTATTGGTCAGTGTGTGCCCACAATAAAGTCCAGCAGCCCTGGGTCAATAAGCTACTGGCTGGCCTGTGTCCAGTTGTCCAGTTGTCCAGCTTGTGTTACCTGGGACAGCTGTGTTGAATGTAAGTAGACATAAAACCGATCAACCTGCCAACATGAGTGGGGCTGATAATGGGTGACCTGAATGCACATATCAGACAGAACAGGATATGAGGATTACAGGAGTCCACATGGGTGGTGCAATAGGAATAAATAAGTAGAGGCTATTCTAGACTTCTATCTGGCAAATGACTTGATTGATGCCAACGCATGGTTCAGCAAGAGAGACAGTCACAAGCTCGCATACAGGAGTGGCCAACATGCAACCTGGCAGGTTTTCTACTAGTAAGGAAAGGGCATTGGGGTAGAATCAGTGATTGCAAAGTCATCCCCAGTGAAACAGTCAGCTCACAGCGTAAACCACTAGTTGTCCCAATCAGCTGTAAGAAGTGGTCAGAGAAGGCTGTAAGGTCAACAGGGACGAGGCTGAAAACCTGGAAGATGACTGGAGAGAAAGCACAAGAATTCAAAGAACTATGTAAGGCTCTAGCATTTCAGGAAGAAGAACAAATAGGTGGAGAGGAAGAAGAATGGCAGCACATCACAACAGCATGTGCAAGGACTGTAGAACAGATATGTGGTTGAACCAGGTATGGAAGCAAGGTACATAAGAAAAGCTGGTGGTAGAATTCAGAAGTTGAGGAAGGCATCACAAAAAGAAGACATGCCAGAAAAAGTGGTAGAAAAGATGGACTGGACTAATTAGGAATACTGGTTGGTTAACAAAGTGACTAAGAGAGCAGTTGCAATATCAAAGATCAAGGCATCGGAAGCACTCTTCCATCTTCTGAAAAATGACTCACTAGATGTCACAATGAAACTCTCAGTCTCCAAGGCAAAGAAAGATAAAGAGGATAGACAGACAGGCACCTTTCATAAGGGATACCAGCAACAACCTGCTCATAAGTCCACAGGACATCAAAGTCAGATGGAAGGAGTACTTCTAATAGCTTCTGAATGAAGAAAATCCCACAGAAGCTGTACTTCCCCAGACACAGCCTATGATGAAGAAGAAGAAGAAGAAGAAAAGGAGCCCCCCCCCCTTAGAAAAAGTAAGAACTCCACTAAAGAAAATGAAGTCAGTGAAAGCAGCAGGCATAGATGATGTCACAGCAGAAATACTCACGATGTTGGGTGAGAGGGGAGAAATGGCTCATAGCAGTATGAACAGAAAAGTGTATCTCAGATGACTGGAAAATAAACATACTAATGCCAGTGTGTTCAAGAACAAAAAGGACATTCACAACAGTGAGCAGTACAGAGGTATTAGACTTCTGCCACACCGCATGAAAGTCCTGGAAATGGTGGTTTATAAATGAATAAGCTGAGCAGTAGAAAGTAAGACAGGAGACGAGCAGTTCGCATTCAGATCAGGATGCAGCACAACCAACATGATGTTTGCAGTGGGACAAATAATTGAGAAGATGAGGAAAGAGTCCAAATGGGCATTTCTAGACTTGGAGAAAGCATATGATAAGGCCCTGAGAAAGATTATTTGAGTTGGGCAGTCCTGCAATGGTGTGAAGTCCTAGGAACATTGGTAGAATTAGTGTAGGCTATGTACAAGGATCCAATGTCTCAAGTACAAACAGTATTTAGATGCACAGAGGGATTCTCTATGAGAGTAGGTGTGGAGCAAGCTTCAGCTCTGAGTCCACTGCTCCACTGCTGTTCATACTGGTGATTGACTACATTAGCACACAGGTCAGAGGGGACAGATCAATAAAACTGCTGTATGCAGATCATGTGGCATTACAGGCAAACTCTGAGCAAGAACTTCAGCAAAGAATAAGGGAAGAGAATGCAAACTGGAAAGCACTTGGGATGAAAGGGAGTACAGCTAAGACAGTTGTAATGGCAGCAAAGGAGGGAAATCAGAAGAAGCTGAGAACTGAAATAGAAGGAAAATATTGGAACAGATTAACAGTTTTGAGTGTCTGGGAGGGTTGGTTGAGGACAAGGGAGGTCTGATTGATGAGTTCAAAGCTAGAATCATAGGGGCTGCAGCCAACTGGCATAGAGTGCAAGTGGCAGTGCATGAAAGAAAAATGCTGAAAAGTAAGGTGTACAAAACAGTGGTGCAACCAATACTACTGTACATTACAAAAACCTGGGCAGAAAAGACAGAGTATTTGAGAAAGTTAGAGTTGATGGAGATGATGTGCCTGACATGGGGTTTTGGATGCACACTATGGGACAGATAAAGAAATGAGGACATTAAAGCAGAAGCCAAATTAACTGCGATTGCAGAGAAAGTCAAAAAGAACAGATTGCAGTGGTTCAGGCACATGTGCAGAAAAGCAGAAGACAATCTAGTGAAGAAGATTTGTCACATACAGGAAAAAGCCATGAAGAAATGAGGGCATCCAGCAAAGAGATGGCTAGATTGTGTGAGAGAAAGCCTGCAACAGTCAAGCATGGCTGTTGAAGAAGGAAGGAGAGTGGCATTGAATTGAGATAGAAGGAGACAGCTGACATGACACCTCAACCCCATGTAGAAACTGGGAAAATGGGAACTGATGATAATCATGACCTTACTAAAACTCATTAAACAGCCATAAACTGATCATAGAACATAGATTAATATTTCTTTATTAATGAGTTTGATTTTATTCTGTAATTATATTCTGTAGTTATTTTATTTTTTCCTCTTAATAGTAGATATTTATTTATGACACAAAACACTGACAGTATTTATAAATTCTGTAAATAAAGGGATAATCTACTTTTCCAGTTTTCCCAGTCTTTTCCTGGCTGTTGTTAATAATTTATTTATTTGTCTTTGTTTACTGGGAAAGTCCGATTGGCTAAAACACATTTTCAGCGGAGACTCGGAGAGAAAAGCACCATTTGCTTTCATTGCATTATACTAAGCTCCAGATAAACACAGAGTAGTTACATTTCTGTTTACATTTATACAAATACAGTGCTTACATTTATACAGTCTAAGATTTTACAAAGGTAGAAGTTACTAAAGAGAAAGCCATGTACAGCTTAGTAGATTGTACAGCCAGCAGTTATGTATAAACATTTTTTGGTCATTTCAGTGAGAAGTTGAGAGTATCCTCTTTAAGGAGAGTATTTGGAGAGGATCATATGGTGAGCACAAAGTCTTAACCTGGTGATGAGCATGTACAGGACCAGGACTGGTTAAGATGTTGTTTAAGCAGTAGGTTAAAACTATTGCATTTGTTGAAGAACTTTATTTCAATGGGGATACTATTCCAGAGTTTAGCAATGTATTGGGAGTAGAGCGAGTCTCCTGCAACATTATTTGTGAGTATTAAGAATTTGTTACTAGAATAGAGGTTACTTGCTGGATAGTAGGGCAGTAATAAGTTTTGTAGTGCAGGGCATTTTTCTGGATGATAAATAATTTTGCTTGCTGTAGTTTGTGAATATATTAGGTAGTTGTGTAGTTCAAGACAGTTTAATTGTTTTAAGCTATGACAATGGTGGGTTCTATGAGGGGGATTGGTGGCAAATTTAGCTAGTTTATTGTAGCAGGAGGTAAGTTTATTTCTCTGAGTATTGTTTAAGTTCATTAGGATAGGCGTGACATGTAAGTTGCTAGAGCTTTTCTTGCAGTATCTGTAAGAAATCCATTGATCCTATAAAGGTAGCCTAGTTTCTGGTGTGTAGATTTAATGGTGTGCAGTATATGCTGGTCATATTTAAGACTATCTATTATACTACCTAGAAATTTACAGTGAGTTACAGTTTCAATGACAGTATTATCTGCTGACTTTATGGTGAAAGGGGCTTACTTCAGATGACTGAAGTTTCAGAACTTCGAACATTATATGGTCGATGGCCATATGATTGAAGTTTTGAAACTTCAAATATCAAATAAAATAAAAAATAAAAACAAAAAAGTTTTCTTTCATGTTTTTGCCCCTGCCTACTCCACACCCATTGCTAATTAAATATACCAACTCCGAGATTGCAGTACAGCGAGGTAAATGATACATTTCCCATTCCGTGCCGTATGGCGATCTCCATTCAGAATGTTTGAAGTTTCAAATTTTTGATCATATAGTCGTCGACCATATGATGTTAGAAGTTCTGAAACTTCAATCATTTGAAGTAGACCTGGTAAAAGATCTCTAAGCATTAACTTAGTTTTCTTGCAATTGAGTAGGAGGTTTGATGCTTTGAGACAGGTTTCGACAGAGGAGAAAGATTTTTGGGTAATGTCTTGGAGTTTATTTATTGTTGAGGCAACACATATTAATGCTGAGTCATCTGCATACTGAACTAAACTAGCATTGTGAGTGGGGTGTGGAGGTTAATAATAAATATATTAAATAGGAGAGGACCCAGGATAGAGCCCTGAGGGACATGTAGGGACTGGTTGAAAGGATGAGTAGGTTTGTTGCCATTTAATGACTTGCTGCCTTCCAGATAGGTACCTAAGAAACCACAAGGAGTACTGCGAAAGTTCTACTGAGGAGAGCTGAATGAGCAGTTGCTAATGTGAGACAGCATCAAATGCCTTTGACAAGTCTAAGAACATGGTGTACACAAGCAGAACATTGTTTCTATGTTGGTTTATTACATTGGTAAAATGTAGTAGAGCAGTAGTGATGTGTTGGCGCCTAAAGCCAAGTTGTATTTCTGAGAGCAGGTTATTTGAGGTTAGGTATTACATCAGCTGCATATGAATGCATTCCTCTAATATTTTGGAGAGGAGGGAGAGAATTGTTATTGGTCTGCGGTTGTTAAATTCTGTAGATGTGTTGTCTTTGTGCAGTGGTATGATGTAAGATTTTTTCCACAGTGATGGGACGTATCTTTCTGCTATTGACCTATTAATTAGTATGGACACAGGGAAGGCTATGACTTCTGCTGCTATTTTAGGTAGTCTGATGGTAGCTGGTCTATAGCTACTGAAGCAGTTTTTAGTTTAAGGAGCAAGTTTATTATGAGCAAAGTGGATATTGGAATATAATTGAAGAGATGTTAGTGGTTTTGGTTAGACAGGGGGACAGAGAGGGGATCAGCTGTATTGGTATCTAAGAGAAATAATATTGATTGTATAAAGTAGGAATTAAACTATTTGGGGATAGAGTCTGTTATATTTTCTGTTTTTGGAGAAGGAGTGGTGGTCTTACCAGGGTAGAGTAGTTTATTTAGTGATGGCCAAAAAAGTTTTGTGTTGTGTTGATATTTGCCTTATAGGTTGGTATAGTATGTTTGCTTGTTCTGTTTGACATGGAGTTTTGCAGGATTTCTAAGATCAGTATTCTATTTACAGTGTCGCATAGAAATTGCAATGGGATTATAACATTTCGGGAGCAAAACCCACATGGGTCGCGCCAAAAAGAACTTATGCCATGGTAGGACATCCTACTTATGCAGGTACTGTACAAGTCCGATTGTGTATAAAAATAAAGGGTCCAACAAGCGTTATGATTTGAATAGTTTTTTAGTCATCAACATGGATTTTAATGGCGAAACAAATGACGATGTTGGTAAAAATAAAGACATTAATCAGCATGATAACTGGACTTTGAAGGACTATATACAAGAGTTTGGAAAAAAAAGATGCTTAAAAGCATACAATTAGATAATATGCATTTGAAAAAATGTTTGGATACAGGTATTGTTCCTATGGGACTAAGGTTTTTTAAGTATCCAATGGGAATTGATATGGATGAGTGTAATATCAACAAATGCACTAAAATGTTTGATAATTTTGGATTTACTTTTATGAAGTTCATTATATCCTGTAATGACAAGAAAATTTGTTGTTTAATGTCTGAGTTAGAACAGTTGGATAATAGTATTACAAATGATTTATTGTTTGATGAATGTGAGTTGTTTCTCAATACACAATATGCATGGGTCGAGAACCAGATGAAAAAACTATACGATAGAAAGTGTAGAAAAATGACAAGGGACTTGCAGCAGTATGAAAGGGGTGAGGCGTACAGATGGGGACTTAATACAAATGACCCAAACCAGGATGCTCAAGTGGATGAAATTCAGGGACAGAATCTGGGTAAATTTAATGATATAGTAGGACAAGGAAGGAAACATTATGATCCCGATTTTTTAGGGAAAGGCACAAAATGGCAGGCTACGAACAGGCAGCAGTACAGAGGTCAGGGAAATTGGAGAAAAAAATCAATGGGAAAAACAACAAGATTACAGGGGCAGGAACAACTGGAGGAGAAATTGAAGATTATAAGACACAATGATACACACTATAGTTTAGGAGAATTTAGCATTTTTAATTATTCACACATGGAACTCAATGAAGTGCATTTTAATTTATTTTCCAAGGGAATGAAATACGTGCCTAACAGTTCAATTAATTTAGTAGATTATATAGTGGATTTTAAAAAATATTTAAGAAAGTTGAATTCAGCTATTTATTTTAATGGAAAAGGAAAAAAGAGCAAAATAAGTTTAAGAAGAGTACCTTCACTCCCCCTATGAATAATAGTTTAGCTACTTTTGAGAAGGTAGTTATAGATGAAATATATGACTATGGGAATAGAAGTAAATCATTAAAAAGTAATTATAAAATTTAGATTATAATGAATTTCAATTATTAAAAGAAATACAAATGAACAAGAACATACGAGTTATGAAACCTGATAAGGGGGGAGGGGTAGTTATTTATGAGAATGCTGAATATGTGAATAAAATTAATAGTATTTTATTGAATTCTGTGAATTATGAAATATCATCCATTAATGAAGTAAATATAGGATATCACAAAATTGATTTATTTTTGGAAGAATTATTATTAGATGACAGGATAGACATTGATATGTATGATTACTTGAAGGTAGAGTATCCCATTATCAGTACTATTGTAGGCATACCAAAGGTGCATAAGGATATAGTAGATCCTCCATTTTGACCAATAATATCAGGAAATAAATCAAAAACCTTTCCTTTTGGAAGAGTCATTGACACCTGGTTGAAGCCCATATATAACAAAATAACTCACATAGTGATAGATTCATGGGATTTTTTAGGCAGGCTTGTGCCAGGTTTACTCACTTCAGATATGTTTTTAGTAACTATAGATGTAGTGGATCTCTTTTTGAGTATACCCTAACAGGAAGGGATGAGAATATTCAACAATAGTATTGACAAATATGGTAGTTTGACTTGGGATAAAACGTCCCTAATATTGGAATTCATGGAATTGGTTTTAATTCATAATTATATATTATATGAAGGTGAATATTACCAGCAAAGAAAGGGGGTAGCAATGGGGGCGGCTTGTGCCCCCATCTTTGCTAACTTATTTTTATTGGATTGGGAAACAGAATATATACTACAAACAGTTTGGAAAGAGAATATCCTTAGTTACTTAAGATTTTTTGGATGACATTTTTATAGTTTGGAAGGGGAATGAGAGCAAGTTAAATGAATTTAAAGAGTATTTAAATATGATAAGTGATTATTTAAAATTTACATTTAATATGGACAAGAATTCAATATCATATCTGGACACACTTGTAAGTGTGGAAAATGGAAGATTTAAGTCCAAAATATTTAGAAAAGATACGTTTAGTAATTCCTATTTACAATATTCTAGTTGATATCCCAATAGTCAGAAAAGGAGTATTATAAAAGGTCAGTGCATAAGGGCTGCCAGAATGACGTCTGACTATTCGGATATGGTTGCAGAATTAGATTTTATAGGAAACATGTTCAAAAATAGAGGGTATCCCATTCATATGATTGTGGACATTAAGGAATATGTAAGGAATGAATGAGGGGAAAAATACAAACCCATTTTAGGTACAGGCTTAAACAAAATGTTAGGTGAAACCATTAATATAGATAGGCAGGACATGAACGACTATACTAGAGCATGTATATTACAATATGCTCCACACGTATGGGATATAAGGAAAATAATAGAAAATAATTGGAATATTTTGAAAACAGATTATAATGTGTATAAGATGGTGGGGGAGCAACCTATGTTTGTTTCCAGGAATGGAAACAATTTGAAGAATGAGTTAGAGAGGAAAATAATGAGTAAAGACCTTAATGGAAAGAGGGTGGGTACCACTAAATGTGGTAATTGTAATCAATGTAGTTTGATTATTAAGGTACCATCCCTAATATTGGAAGACAAAAATAAGACTGCGGTGAGGTTTCAAAAAGGGAATTGTAGGACAACACACCTGGTATATCTGGCCAAATGTACAAAATGCCCTTGTTTTTATGTGGGCAAGACAGACAGATGTCTCAGAAATAGAATTTATGATCATAGTTATAGTATGAGGAAAAAAAGATATAAAAAATGCCTTATGGAGGCATCTGAATGTCAGTAATGATTGTGATTCCTTCAATTTGGCATTTTAGAGTGTATTAAAGAGAATCCTAGAGGGGGTAGTATAAAGAAAAAAACTGGGGGAAAGGGAGGCTAGATGGCAGATAAAACTAAGTGCCTCTGTTCACCCAGGAATAAATGAAACTATTTCTATTAAACCCATATTAGAAAACAGCAGATAGAAGGGATTGTATTTTGCACATATATATGTTAATAATTGTACAGTATTATTATATTTATCAAACATTGTATTAGATACATTGCACACCATTGAGTTAGGATTACAGTTTTGTATGGCTTTATAATATTTGAAATTATAATAATTGGACTAGGAATTTTATGTAATTTGAATTTTAAATTAGCTGGGTTTTAAATAATGAGGGTATAAGAGATATATAACCAAAAATAGTGTATATAAGGAAGAGGTTTAGTTAACCTAAAATATCACACACACAGTACAATTAGATAGGAGATGTCATGAAAGGGCGATCGCCAAGGTACATATGCACTGAGTACTTTAAATGTATAATTGAAATACTTGAATGTTAATGATTTGATGCAGCAGATTGGCTGGGGATCATATTTAAACCAGCTGTAGTAAATACGATTGTTCTGATGAAGTCTACATTAGGGTAGATGAACGCGCTTAACCTTGTGTATGAAACGGATTATTGTTTTTAAATTTTGTATCAATAAACAGAAGAATCGGATCATTGTTGTGCCAGTGCAATTTCTATGCGACACTGTGAGCAGAATACTGTGCTATATCGTGATTCTGTGTTGACTGTTCTGGAGTATATTGTTTTCGTAGGGTTTCTAAGATGTCTAAATTGATGGAAGGCATTTTGAGTACTATTTTTATACCAGTCTTTCCAGGCTTTATTCCTTTTTATCATTAGTTGTTTTGTTTCATTTGCTAGCCATGGTGCAGGATGGGACTTTATTTGTTTATTACATACTGGTGCTAGATTATTTATGGTCTGTAAAAATACATTATTAAAGTGTGCTACAGTAGTATTTAGTGGCATTGTTCTAAGTGCATTCCAATTATACTGTTTTAGTGTTTTAATAAAAATACCTTTGCTGAAATTGGTTGTATTTCATATTTAATTATAGATAATATGTTTATCTAGGTTATGGTCAGTTCTAATGGCATATGCTGGCATGTGGTCACTTATGCTATACGAGTGGGAACCTACTTTTGTCAGTTTGATTGGTTTGTTTGTAAGAATCCAGGCTAATGTTGAGTGTCTCCCTGAAGTTTTATTGATTCTAGTGGGTATAGTTATTAATTGTTTTAAGTTGTGTAAATTTGTGGATTCAGTGGGGGTAGTGGAATTTATGAGTTGCCAGTGTATATTTAAAGTCTCCAAGTATAGTAGTTTCATAGTTCATTTGTTTGGAAATCCAATACAGGATGTTTTCAGTAGTATCAATGTTATTCCCTTTTGATATTTTAATTGCTATTAAGCATACACCCTGGGATTCAGTAAACCCTACACGGTTATTTTTTTCTGTGTGCACATCATACCACAATGCGCACATGGGGACAAACAATTTGCGATTCAGTAAACTCTGTGTAGTGGCACACAGTCACATGCAGTCATGCAAACACTGCTAGAGTCCATGTAGCTTCTATGGCATGCAAATCACCCATGCAAAGCTGTTCTCAGTGATTCAATAAACTGTACAGCAACCATGTAGACTCCATGCAGCTCTAGCCATGTATTCGAAAACTTTTCGAATTCACAGCCACAGAAAGGCATGTACACGGAAACCAAACTAAGTAAAGTGATCACATCAGCATACAACTGACCTTAAAAAGTAAAAATACACGCATTAAAATATATATTTAGACATTCTTGTTCTAAAAAAGGGTGAATAACAGTGTTAGCAATAATTATTAAATAAAGGGAAGCCTTGCTCCCCCATACTACTATACCTGTAAGTAATGCATACATCCTAAATATAAAATGACATGAAAAACAGCATTGCCACTGTAATGAAGACATACTGGGTATGTAGGCTGTGGAATACAGTAAAATGTAAGGGAAAATGGTTGTACCTTTTGTGTTATACATATCTCTCTCCTGCAGTCCCCCTGCTTACATGGTTACTAACCATATACAAGAGGGCCTATCTACATGGTTGCTTTGCAGATGAGGTCCACACACCTTTGATTTACTGAATCACTAAAAAGTGTAATCATGTAGGGCACAGCACTTTGTGTAGGGACTCCTACAGAATTTTCGCTCTGTGGCACATAGTACAATTGTGGGAAAATCAGGAATACATAGCAGGTGTCTGTTTAATTGATATGTAACTATTTTGGGTCTATATTACCTTATCAAAAAACATCTTCATCGAATGCGTCATCATAGACTAATAAACAGCAAACTCCCAAATCTTTGAATGGCCACTTTAGTGAATTTTTTCCTGTGGGAAAAAAACGCTTGGCCATCGTTGGGAATTTGCCCCTTTCCCCACTGTAGTGTGATGTTGGAGTTGGTAATATTTAGTTAGGGGGGTGTGGGGGGCACTTTGTAGGGTTTGAAAGTTTGTTTGTTTTTTGCTTGGCTAAGCGATTTTTTACCCTGGGAAAAAATGAGCTGAAGTGGCCGTTTGGAGATTTGGGAGTTCGCTGTTTATTGGTCAAGGAAGAGGCATTCAAAGAAGACATTTTTTGATAAGGTAATATAGACCCAACTATTTCCATAGCCCTAAGTGTATATGTTTGGGCTGGAGTAAAGCTGGCACAGGGATATAGTACAAGCTCTACAACCTTCTTATTTCCTTTTTTTTTTTTTTCATTTGTACATGCAGGGGCACATAGTGGTGCGATGCTCAGCAATGACTGAAACTACACTTGCAAGTAAGTAGCAGGTGTGTCTCATAGGTGCTAATTACAAAAGAAACAGGTGATTTTCAGCACAGTGCTATTCTACAGGTTGTAAAACAGCCAGGTAGACTCATCTGTTTTTCCTGCCTACTGCAATACCATTATAGTAGAGTCAAGGAACCTTTATTCTGAGACAATGCTAGGGGCTGCTGCAGCTTTAATCCATATGTATGTCTTACAGGCTGATGCTGAGGTTGCTGGTGCTGATGACATGCAAGAAGTCTAAATCTCAAAATGCACTTGCTCGAAGCACCCCTTAAAATAGAGAACATCAACATTTGTGCTGTAACAGAGACCTGGTTCAATGCAGCAGAAAGCATCCCTGCACTACCAGGCTATAAATCTTTCCATACCTTTCAGCCTCAGAACTTGGACCGAAGCTCCAAAGGCAGTGGTGTTTCCATATTCATAAAAGATGCACACACCTCCAGACTGGTAGCCCAACATAACGCATCAGAGATACTTCAGGTGCAGCTAACATTGGGTAAGACAGCAATTCAGGTTGTAGCCTGCTATAGGTCCCCAACCATGTCCCAAGACTCACATTCCATGTTCCTAAGCACCCTGGAGAATAGTAGGGTATAACCTAACACTCTCATACTGGGTGACTTCAACTACCCCTCCATTAACTGGGAAAACTGGAAGGACTGTGGCTGACCAAGTTCGCAGATGACTGCAAACTGGGCGCCATAATCGACTCTCCAGCCGACACAAGCATCCTAAAAAAGGGCCTCATAGAAACAGACAATTGGTGCCAGAGCCATGGCCTCAAGCTAAATGCTATAAAGTGTATAGTCATCCCCTTTGGCAAAAACAAAGTGCCCACAAATTACCACATAGGTGGTAATCCATTAAGTACAGAAGAAGTAATTAGGGACCTGGGGACCCAAGTTGATAGCAATCTCTCATTTGACAACCACGTGGCCAAAGTGGTTAGAAAAACATTTTATATAGCCCACCTAATCATGAAGGGATTCACATCTAGATCAGGGGAGGTCATCGTGCCTCTTTACTCATCCCTCATCAGGTCCATAATTGAATACAATGCCCCTTTTGGGATGTACCTTACCAGACACCTGCAGCAACTGGAAAGACCCCAAAAGTACCTCACCAAGAGGATCAAAGGTCTCAAACAGATGCCATATGCTGCCCGGTTAAAGAAACTCCAGCTCTACTCAGTGGCATACCACCTGCTCAGAGGCGATCTGTGCCTGATGTATAAAGCCATGTCCAACCCGGAATTAATGGACATGCTGCACCTCAGAAAATCCAAATCCCATCGAGCTACGCTCGAGAGACTTGAACCACAGCACTGAAATAAATAGGACATGCTGGAGGGACAGATTCATAACCCAGAGGCTCCCTTCACTCTGGAATAAAATCCCAGTCCAGGTTAGGCAGAATCCCTCATTGACTCTCTTCAAGAGGAATCTTGATGAGTGGATGGGAGATCGTAGGTTTACCCCGGGTATCACTTCTGTGTCACTGTTAGACAGAGGCACAGTATACTAACCTCGAAAAAGGGCATAGCAAAATTAATTTAAAATGGGTGGCGAAAGCCAAACACACTCTGGCTAGGCTTATAAATGCCCTAGGGTAGATAGCCTAGTATGAACCTTTGAACCTATGAACCTATGTACCAATACACGTGCCCAACATTTCCTGGAATTCATCAATACCAATGCTCTGGACCAGCTCGTTCTTAGCCCCAGTAGAGGTAGCAACATCCTTGACCTGGTCATTACTAACATGGGTGACCATTGCTGTACACCATTAGTCAACTCCTCCCTGGTTAGATCCGACCACAAACTAATCACCTTGGAAATCCACATCCCTTCCATCTGCCCCGCAAATGTAACCACCATGAAAAACCTCTCCAAAGCTAACTTTGGGCTCCTAAAAACAGAGGTGGCTAACTTCATGGCACCCATGCAAATGGAGAATAGTTGCATGACTGCCGAATCATACACCAATGCACTATATGAACACGTACACAGATGCATGGATCTTGCCATACCCAATAGAAGCAAGATGGTCTCCTCCAAAAAAGGAAGCCAATCTAGTGGTCCCCTGCCATAAAAAACTCTACAACAGAAGGCAGAAACTGATGTGGAATAGGGTGAAGTCCCAAAACTGGAAAAACTCCCTTATCAGCCTCAACAAAAAGTTAAGATCCCTCATCAAATCCTCTAAAGCTAGCTATGAAAACAGAATTGCAGCAGATAGTAAAGACAACCACAACGCCTTCTATAGTTATGCAAAGAATCTCCATGGCAATATCCAGATTTGCTCTGAGCTACTGCAGAATGGTACCTCCTATACTGAGCCAACAGATATTGCCAATATATTGGCCGACAGATTCAGTGCCAACTTTACCCTTTTCTCCCCCACCTAAGGACCAATCACAATACCAGTAGATTGCCAGGAAACCCAGTATTACTGCTGCACAGGTTAAAGCAGCATTGTCCAAGCCAAGAATACAGCTTCTATGGGACCTGACAATATCCCTGGCTATGTTCTACATGACCTACAGAGTGAACTGGCACCTCACCTGTGTGCTCTGTTCAATCACAGCCTCACCTCAGGCTTTATTCCTACCAAATGGTGCACTGCTACAGTCATCCCTCTCCATAAAAGAGAAGCGACTACAGACCCTGGGAACTATTGCCCCATTAGCCTGATGAGTCTGATATGCAAAGCTATGGAACGCATCATCATAGACCTAATAAACAAGGATATAGGGAATCTCCAAACTCTGGATCCTGTACAGTTTGGTTTTAGATCATGCCTGCTCAACCTGGTCAACTTCTTTGAGTCAATCACCAGAGCTGTGGATGATGGAAAGGTGGTTCATACAGCCTACCTTGATCTGGCCAAAGCCTTTGATACCATTCCCCACTCAGGAATCATAGAAAAAATCACTAAGCTAGGCATCAACCCCTATATCACTAGGTGGGTTGCAAACTGGCTCACGGATAGAACCCACAGTGAGAAAGTAGCTGATTCCAAGTCAGACTGCCAACCAATCACGAGTGGAGTCCCACAGGGTTCGGTCCTGGGTCCTCTCCTGTTTGGTACCTACTTCTTTGAAGTCCAGGCCAACACGAAGGGACTCTGGCTGACAAAGTTTGCAGGCGATTGCAAGTTGGGAGTTATTATTAACTCCCCAAGTGATGTTGACATCCTACAGAAAGGCCTTACTGAGACCAACAGCTGGTGTCAGAACCATGGCCTTAAGCTCAATGCCAAAAAAATGTGTCACCATCCCCTTTTTGAAAAACCCAATTCCCATGAATTACCACATTGATGGTAGTCCACTGAACACAGAAGGTGTTATAAGAGATCTGGGAACACAGGTTGACATCAACCTCTCTTTTGACCACTACATTGCCAGTGTGGTCAGAAAGTCCTTCTGTGACACATCTTGTTACTAAGTGTTTTGCATCCAGGAAGAAAGAGGTCATTGTCTCCCTCTACTCTTCCCTCATTAGGCCAATCATCAAATACAATGCCCCATTTGGCATGTACCTCACTAGACACCTGCAACAACTGGAGAGGCCACAAAAGTACCTCACAAAGAGGATCCTAGGCCTTGAACACTTGTCCTATATGGACAGACTCAAAAAAACTCCAACTATTCTATGTCTCATATCACCTACTTAGAGGCGATCTCTGCTTGACTTACAAAGCCATGTCTGACCCAGCTCTGTTAGAAATGCTACATCTAAAGAAATCAAAATCACTCCGCACCACACTCTCCAGAGAACTCAACCTCATTTCCACAATCAACAGAACAAGCTGGAGAGACAGGTTCATAACCCAGACACTGCCCATGCTATGGAATAGACTTCCCATACATGTCAAACAGAGCACCTCACTGGCCCTTTTCAAGAGAAATCTTGATGAGTGGATGGGAAATTAAAAATTCACCCCAGGGATTACTCCAGTGGCTCTACTCGACAGAGGCATTGGGAACTAAGGTCAGGTGGCACAATGCCAGGGTAATCCTATGGGCTAGGCTTGTAAAGGCTCCAAGGCCATTAGCCTACTACACACCTATGAACCTATGAACCTATGACAATAGGCCTAGGCTGAGGAGTGTTCAGGCCCAGGCTGACATTTCACATGCTACATGACGCGGAGATTGTAAAGTGCTATAGGGTGGACAGAGACACATTACAAGAAATTAGTGAGCTCTGCCGCCCTCAGCTCAGACCCAGAGCCAACCTAGGGGAACCCAACCCAGTGGAAACTAAGGTATGTGAAGTCCTTAGGATATTAACTACAGGCACCTTTCAAAGACCAACTGGGGACATGATGGGCATGTCACAGGCATCAGCATCCAGGATGCTACACAAATTCCTGGATGTCATGCTCATGCATGGCAGTGAGCACATATGTTTTCCTCATAGGTCTGAGGAGAGGGCCAGCAATATGATCTACTTCTACTGTGTCATGCACTACCTTGAAGTACTGGGTTCTATAGACTGCACTCATGTGCACATCAAGACACCAACTGTTGAGTGGGTAGAATCTAGGGATTCCCCTCCATCAACTGCAAAGTCATGCATGATGCCTAGGGAATTATCTTGAACATGTGTGCTGGCAACCCTGGCAGTTATCATGACTCTCATATCTGGCACACATCACAGCTGTACCAGATATTTGCTGGGGGGACATCCCATAGAGACAAGCAGATGCTAGCTATGCACTGGAGCCATGGCTGATGACACCCATCAAAAGTGCACCCACACCCACAGAGGAATGCTATAATGAGGCACACACTCAAACTAGAAACATGGTTCAGGTGCCTAGATACATCTGGTGAAGTCTTGCAGTATGATCCACGTACATGTACAAAAATATTCGCAGTATGTGCTGTAGTACACAATCTGATCCTGAGGAAACAGCTGTAGCAGGATCAGCAAAGGGAAGGGACACACATCCCTCCACCAATACTAGGTCACCACAGCCACAGTCAGTGGAGGCCTTGAGGGGGAAACACCAGCTGCTGTGAACAGAGGCAGAACTAGGCGTGCACAATATGCCCTTGCTTTGGCTAAGAGATAATGCATAGCACATTCACTGAGCACCTAGGTGCCTAATATCATTCTCTGACTCACATAAGTAGATTAAAATTGATGCAAGGCAAATCATACAACCTTTACCTTCCCATGTAATGGCTCTGTACTGCTTGTATCAGACAGTCAGCCCTGAACTAAAACTGTGTCTACTGCTACAATGGCAAGGTAATTGCTGACCCTACACTGTATTCTGTAATAATAATATGTCATATATGTGACTTTCTTAACTTGATAATCAAGTAATTGTGTTGTACTTGTCCAGAAAGTATCATAACATGTGACAGCAGAGCAATTACTTTACTTGTATGTAAAAGAGCCCACTATGGCCTTAATTTGTCAGACAACGCAGAGCACAATTACTGAATACCTAGGGGCCTAATCTCTTTCTCCTACTCGTATACATGTGTAGCCAGATTTATGCCAGACAACTCACACAACCTTTACCTCCACATGTATTGCCTGTTTACTGCCTGCATCAGATGGAGTCAGCCCTGAACTAAAACTGTTGTCAACTGCCGCAGATGCAAGGTATCTCATGAACATTTCTCTCAAATGGACAGAGTGTTGCACAATGTCCGAATCTGGCCTTATATTTTGGTCTATTTTTCATAAAAATGTGTGGTGTTATGGAAGATTACTGGCAAATCATTACAGACTGAAGTTAGAAGATAATGGCAGACATATGAGTTTCAGACTTCATATCCTTCAGAAATTTCATGATAATGCAAAACCTGTTTTCTATCAACTTTCATAGTTTGTAAGAGCAGTATTTAACAATTGCCTTTATTTTAGTGATTTTGTTCCACTTTTATTTATGGCTTTGTCCACATTTCATGCTGTAAAAGGTGGAGAGGTATGCTCTTGAACCTGGGCTGATTGTTTAATGATATCATGACATATTATTGATGTATTTACCTTGATAAAGTAATCAGGTAAATATTGTGGAATGTCCATAGAAATAAGTGTAACATGTTACAGCAGAGCAAATATGTTCACTTACATGTTCCCATTATTAAATAGTACGCCTCATACATTACAGATTCCCACAGTCAGCCCTCTCAAAGGTAATGAGGACCACTGCATGCCCCCAGTGTAGCACCATACATTTGCAATGGTAAAGCATTACACACAACAGTTGTAAAGTAATGATACACATTGCAGTTTCTGACTTCAAAAACAGTCCCAAGATCACACTACAGGCAGGATGTACAACAAGGACAGTAACAAGTAACATGGAGAGAATAACATACATTTCATTGTGCCATGCCAGGACATCAGCTGTGGTCACCAAACTAACAACAGTCCAAGCTTCTATGACACATAACAGTAACTGAGGTTTGCATCCCCCTACACAAAACAGCTGGGTTCCCTTGTTTGACCCATACCAGTAGCATATCTATGTACATTGTGTTATACTTCATTGTGTGAATAATGCTTGTACTAGTGTATTGCATAACTGTTCCTGTGGCAATGAGGAATAAGGCATTGATCCCATGTTCTGAAGATCCATTGGTGAGCTGGTTCAAATCCCAGACTATGTAGACATTTGTAATGTGCACTTTCATTTGCTACTGTAATCAACATGCCTAGCTTTTATGCATTTCACTTTTTTTCTCTGTTTCACTTTCCTTTACTTATGTGATAAGGAATGTAGGAGTTGTCCATGTCCATTACTAGTACATGTCAGTCCTGGGTAACTTGTCTGAGCATAGTCAAACATGACACACGTTGTTTTCTGATAAGAACAAGGCCATTGTCTTGTTTGTAGCAGAAAACGAAAGATGTCATGCTTGGCTCTGTTCATCTGTTTTGCGCAGAGCTCTGAATCACTAAAACTGGATAAACAAGACCACCTAGGAAGCAGACTGCCAAAATAGAAATCAGATATATTCAATTATTACCATTGGTCACTGCAAAAAGCAGGCCTGGAGTATAGACTCAGCTGATAGACGTATGCACTGCAGCTTTCATTTGTGAGCTGCGTACATACGTGCAAACAGGTGTAATTTGTCTGTGTGCACACTTTGCTCAACATCGCACAAACCCACAGCGCTATGGGAATGTATATATGATGCTTCATTGTTGCTCTATATTGTGTACTTCATTGGAAACATTACACAATAAGGTCCAGATGTAAGCATGTCTCATATATTTATAATACATCAATATGTTGCCTACCTCCCACCTCCCCCAAACCAAATCAGTACAATGCAAACATAAAATATAAACACAGAGTAAAGCACCAGCCGAGCATTCATAACAAGAATAAAAAACATTTAATCAAAAGCAAGCTAAAAGTAGGTAAGCACTTTCATAACAGCTTCATCAGACCTTGAACAGCATAAAGTTAAGACAAAGCATTTAAATAATAAACCAGTTATGACCATCCAATAAGAATCTGACAATTAATTAAATATTCTGACATCAGTTCCTATACATGCCTACTAACATCACTAGTGATAAGCATGAATTAAAACAAAACATCAAAGTCACTTAAAAAATAAAGTCACTTAAACATATATAAAAATAAATCCAATAATGTACACGGACATCAAATAATTAAATAATCCATTTTTTTTAATTATGTTTCTTCAACACTGGTTTTAAAGATGCCTTTCATTCAGTCATTTACCTTGATCTGTCCTAAGTCTAATTATCCATCTGATCTCTCTACCCCCTGTCATATTACAGATAACATCCCATCTAATACCTGGTGAAATTCTATCAATGACCATGAATTTAAAGGTATGTGATGTATTACTGCTTAAAATATGCTTAGAAAGTGGAGTTATTTGAACTTATATGTATATTATATAGATGTTCTCTGACCCAGTCAGTCAGTACAACACTGGGGACTCATTCCTTTTTCCAAACATATAGCAATCACACTACCAACTGTAATATTTACTGTAGTGTGCTCTCACATGGACAGGTCCACTTGTTTATGCTCACAATCATGCTCTGCTAACATTAAACATCCAAGTATGGTCAATAATGGTACTCCCGTTGCTAGACTAATAGGGTTATTAACAGAATACTGCTATTAGATTAATAGCCTCATATAATGCTATGAGGCCATGTGCCTAGGCAGGACGTACAAGCTGTTGTTCACTACATGGGCTGCTGATGTCATCTACTATAAGTACACCTGCAGTCTGGTATAAATCATACTTGCACTGTGGCACTTGCATTAAGTACTGTGTTCTGTAGTCTGTGCACTTAGGTAGGAGTTCTATTCCCACTGTGGTCAACTGTGTGTGTGTGTGTGTGTGTGTGTGTGTGTGTGTGTGTGTCTAGTCAGAGGAGTACACCTGGTATCCTACAGTTACTTCACCAAGGCCATAGTTTCCCACTATTTTGATACTTGCACAAGCTGACATATCCACTTCACAGAGATCTCCCAACCTATTGCCCCCCACATGGCCTGATGATGTCACCTACTATAAGTTCACCTGCACTCCTTTAGAAACCAAACTTGTGCTGTGGAACCTGCATTAAGTATTGTGTTCTGTAGTCCATGCACTTAGATTGGCAGGGGATCTATTTCCACTGCAGTCAACTGTGTGTGTGTGTGTGTGTGTGTGTGTGTGTGTGTGTGTGTGTGTGTGTGTGTCTGTGTGTGTGTGTGTGTGTGTGTGTGTGTGTGTGTGTGTGTGTGTGTGTGTGGTGTGTCTAATCAGCAGATTACACCTGGTATCCTACAGTTACTTTACCAAGGCCATGGTTTCCCATTATTTTGATACTTGCACAAACTGACACATCCACTTCATGCAGACCTCCCAACCTATTGTCCTCCACATGGCCTGATGATGTCACCTACTGTAAGTTCACCTGCACTCTTGTAGAAACACAACTTGTGCTGTGGTGCTTGCATTAAGTACTGTGTTCTGTAGTCCATGCATTAGGTAGAAGTTTTAATCCCACTGCAGTCAACTGTGTGTGTGTGTGTGTGTGTGTGTGTGTGTGTGTGTGTGTGTGTGTGTGTGTGTGTGTGTGTGTGAGGGAGAGAGAGAGACAGAGAGAGTGAGCTATTACTTAGAATTACCTAGAACATATTACAACAGCACGGTTTACCCTTGTCCTCTCTTTAAGAGACACTGCTGATGTAATTGCCTATAAAGTGTTGTTGGACACACTCCAAGCTTGACTTGAGCTGTGGTGCTTGCATACTTTGCTGAGTTCTGTAGTCCCTATACTTAGGTAGGTAGGAGTTCTATTCCCATTATGGTCAAGTGTGTGTGTGTGTGTGTGTGTGTGTGTGTGTGTGTGTGTGTGTGTGTGTGTGTGTATAAGACAGCTGTTTCATAACAATACATAGAGCATTTAGCTACTGCATGTGAGACATGTATTTGGCCTTATATACAGTCTGCTGATGTCATCAGCTATATGATACTTTTGCATATGTATTAATCTCACAAGTGCATGTTCAGACAATGTGCTGGAGACCATCCATCCATCCATGACCTCATCCTGTACCACACATATTAAACTGACCTGGATTTTAATCTATCCACATGACTCATGGTATGTTTTCTAATCTCTAAGTTATGTGGATGAGAAAGGAATGTGTTATTTAGAGGTACTACATGTGTCTGTTGAGGTTAATGCAAATGCTAGCTTTACACTTGTATTGGTGTTTTGTTCATGTTTCCCTACAGTGTTGTAATACATAGCTGTGTGCACAGTCAATATGGGGAAATACAAATTTGGATTGTTATACTCTGACACCTGCTATTCAACCATGAATGTGCAGGGGGGACCATAGTCAAGCAACAAACCTACCCATGGCTTTTAGAATGTAAAGTGAACATATATGAATATTTCAGTTTATAACCACAATTCCAGTGTCAATATGTAGGACATTGTATTTGTAGGCCTTTATGTATGTCTGTTATCAAAATGTGGGGACAATAGCAGTCCAGCTAGTAGAATACTTACAGGGCTATAGTACACAGTTAACACACAGTTAGACGTGTGAAAAGCTATGTCATACATACATATGTACCGAACATAGTTCCAGCATATTACCATATCATTTATCACACAGTTAGACATGTGAAAACTGTGTCATAAATACTTATATTCACATTCAACCCCCACACACATTTAGACACATCCCTAATCAGTCATAGACCATCCCTCCCTCTAATCATTTCACAAATAAAATATATTCCAGAAACTAAAAAACACCCTGGCTGTAGCTATCAGTCTATTAGTTTCCTACCTCAAAACTTTTTCCAACATAGCAGCTCAGTACTATGAGGAGGTGACATTCACCCCAACCCAGGCCCAGTATTTATTTATTGCATTTGTTTACCGGGATAAGTCCACTGGGCCTTAAAGAGCCCATTTTCAGTAGAGGCCCAGGGAGAAAAGCTCCAATAAGATACAGAAAAAATATAAACATTAATTAGTACAGAAGCAGAAACAGTGTTGCAGATAGTAAATATAGTAACATATACAGAATATATACATAAAAGTAGGAATCTAGTTTGTTTTATTACAGTAATATATACAGAAAATATACATTAAAGCAAAATTCAATGAATTCAATCAGAGTGGTATAAACAGAGATCAGTATTATTGTACCAGTATCAACAAGTGAAGATAAAAATAAATATGGAGAAAATATCATCAGTTACTAGTAGCAAAAGACATAGGAGTTTAGTAATCATATAAGGAGAGTGAAGAGGTTAGGTTATAGAGCAGGAACATAGCCAGGAAGAGTTGAGATGATTTTTCAGTATTCGTTTGAAGGTGGTAGTGCTGCCTGTGTTTCTTATAGAAGGCGAAAGTGAGTTCCATAGTTTGGTGATGGTGAAGGAATAGAGGAGTTGACCAGCAGGTAAGGTGGGCTTATCTACTTTTAGAATTACATTATTTTCGGATCTTAGATGCTTGCTGGGATGGTATTTGGCAAGTAGAGTTGCGAGAGCAGGACAGTCTGTGGGTCTGTAGATTATTTTGTGCACAGTAGTTAGTTGGGTGAATGAGAGATGGTGGGGGAGTTCCAGCCACCCTAATTGTTTCAGTGACTTACAGTGGTAGGATGAGAATTTGGCCTTGGTGGCAAATTTTGCTATTCTGTTGTAACACATAGCAAGTTTGGATTTTGTAGAACTTCTGATATTAGTGAGGAAAGGGGCACCATAAAGGAGAGAGGGTAATAAAAAGGTAGTTGCAAGAGTTAGTCTAGTAGAGAGGCTAAGAAAGTGTTGGTGCCTATAGAGCATACCAAGCTTTTGGTGTGTTTTTTTGATGTTACTGTTTATGTGTAGGTCAAAGTTAAGGTTTTCATCTATAATAATGCCTAGTAATTTAGTGTGTGGGACAACTTCTATAGTGGTATTGTCTTGGGCTTATATAGTGAAGAGTTTTTTATTAAATGGAGTGGTTTTCCTAGGAGTAAAAATTACTAGTTTAGTTTTTTTTTTTTGGTTTAGGGCAAGATGATTGTTAAGCATCCAAGATTCAGTAGATATGAGGGCATTCTGGGTAATTTTCTGGAGTTCAGAGCTAGAATTTGCAATGCATATTATTGTAAAGTCATCATCATACTGGATTACTGAGCATTGTGGGAGAGTGGTGTGAAAGTTGTTAATAAAGATGCTAAATAAGAGAGGACCAAGTATGGAGCCTTGGGGTACCCCTGTGGAAGTATTGAGGAAGGGAGAGTAAGACTGTTGCCCTTTCACATAAACTCAAACAACACCCATGTCCCACTTAAGTACAAACTCTCTGACCTACTAATACTACATCTGAACAGCTGTAGTATTATGAACAAAATAGATGAACTACACTCATCTATCTCTTTATATAATCTCAACATAATCCTCATAACAGAGACATGACTTAAACCTCATGTCAAAGACAACTCTATAACCCCGCCAGTTTATAACATTCTAAGGGTAGACAGACCACAGAAAAGAGGTGGAGGTGTTGCCCTATTGTACAAATCTAACTTAAAGATTCAAGTTTCACAAAAAAACTTACAAACTTTAATAATGCTGAAACTTTACTCACTACACTCCACCTAAACCAACATAAACATCTAAAATTGCTAGGTATATATATATCCCACCAGGTGATAACATAAACATCCTAGAATCAATCCTCTACTGGGCTTCCCACTCCCTTCCTCACGAAAACTTAGTGCTAGGCGATGTTAACATCAACTGGAATTCCATCCACTCCCCAACACATATTAACCACATTAATTTATATAACCTTACCCAACTCATCCAAACTCCCACCCGTATAGATAAAGCCACCAAAAGGGAATCCATGTTAGATTGGATACTCACTAACCAACCCAACACTGCCCACTAAAGTGGTACACTACCCACTTCTCTCAGTGACTATAACCCAACCATTCTACTTCAACGCAAACTTAAATGTAACAATCAAACCTCCCTTCTACAAACCCATTCCTACAAAAACTTCCCCTTAGACCTATTCACTGACACACTAAAATCTTGTAACTGGGCTCCTACCAAAAATCTACCCCTGGACGATGCAGTTGATACTTTAATTCCACATTCCTTTCAATCCTAAACCATCTAACCCCAATAAAAACAATTATAACACTTAGTAATCCTGCCCCCTGGTTACTTAAAATCATAAAGGCCTTATTAAAACAAAGGGACAAAGCATGGAAATCCTGGAAACAACTCAAAACAGCCACAACTAGACAAACCTACCTAGAACTTAGAAATAAGACAAAAAAGCAGGTTAGGCTAGACAAACAAAATTATTGCTTAACCCTACAAAATAAATATAGTAACAACCCACAGAAATTCTGGGCTGCAGTAAATGGCAATTTCCAACCTGGAAAAACCACCACACCACCACCACCAAACATAGACGGTACCAACCTTAACATAGCATCCAGCTTTAACAACTATTTTACCTCCACCATACTAAAACCGATAAATGATACTAACCTCACTACTCCCCCGCCAACTATCAAAGCCAAACTTAATTCCATCCCCTTTTCACTCAAGCCAGTATCTGCATCAACTATTCAAAAACTCCTTGCCAAACTGAAGCCAACCACCCTTGCTGTTGACAACTTCTCAGCCATATTCCATCAGCTTGCATCTAGGGCCATATCCTACTCAGTCTCAATACTAATAAATAGATCCATTAACGAGTGCTATGTTCCATCATTATGGAAAACCTCATACATCATTCTCCTTCACAAGGGTGGTACCTCCACTGACCTATCCAACTACCGCCCCATTGCAATCCTTTCACCCCTATCAAAAATCCTAGAAAGATGTATCCATCACCAACTGCTATCTGATCTACTCTCCAACAACCTATTTTCCGAAACTCAATATGGGTTTTGACCTGGACATAGCACCACCACTGCCCTCATTAACTTCACCAATACTATAAACACATACAGAAACCAAGGGCAACTTGTCTGTGCTATCTTCCTTGATATATCAAAGGCATTTGATACAGTTTCACAGAATAAACTACTGTCCTCCCTTTCCAGATTGAACCTTGATATTGTTACATTACAATGGTTCCATAGCTACCTAAGCAACTGCTCTCAATCTGTTAAATGGCACAACTCCCTATCCTCCCCTCTACTAGTCAAATGTGGTGTACCTCAAGGTTCAATACTTTGTCCCCTTCTATTCAACGTCTTTACAAACCCACTCCACTTAGCAACCACAAAGTCCAACATTATCCAATATGCAGATGACACTACCCTGATCTGCTATGCACCCAATATCCAGCTGCTTCAAACCCTAGCTCAAGAATCCTTCTCAGAAATAAAAAACTGGCTAAACAATTCACAGCTAATATTGAACTCTAAAAAAACACAACTAATACTGTTTAATCCAACAAAGACCTTTAACCCCACCTTCTCCATTCTTTCAGCCAATAAGGCCCTCATAACTCCTGTTTCCGAGGCCAAACTACTAGGACTTACAACTGACCACCAACTTAAATTCAGTAAACACATATCACTAATCATCTCCAAAGTCCACAAAAAACTAAGCAGCCTCTACCATTGCAACAGATTCCTAACTCCTGATTCCAGAACTGCCATAGCCAGAACTCATCTCCTATCAACCCTACTCCATGCATCCTCAGTATTAATAAATCTAAATAAAACTGACCTTAACAGACTCTCTACATGTTACAACAAAATAGCTAGGTTTGCAGCCAGTGCTAAATCACGCTCTCATCACTGCCAGTCCCTACATAAACTACACTGGTTAGAATTTCCTAACCTACTTCACTACCACCTTATCGTTTTAGCCCATCAAATACTGTACCATCCTGACAAAACCCCTGCCCTAATGGGGCTACTAAACTTCCATAGTAATAAAAGGGAACTTTGATCTAGTGACAAAGCCCTAGTAGAAGTCATTCCATGTAAAAATAGCTCAGGGAAAACTCTATTCCCTTATGAAATTGCAAAAATATGGAACACACTACCCCCAAACCCTAGACAACAAAACCACTCTACCACATTCAAAAAACTCCTCAAATCACAACTTTATGAAAACCAATTATGTAACTGCAATGACCCTCCCTGAACCCATCTCTACTACACTATTACTATCCATAGCCACACCTATTGAACATTTTCCAGAGCCTTATACTCTACCCTATGCAGATTGAACTCAATGTAATTATCTATCATAGTTTTTTCTCTTCTATGAAGGTGATTGTATATATACTGTATTTAGGTTCACCTACATATCTTGTAACATTTATTCTAAATAACACATTAAACTTTTTTTTAACTTTGGTTAATCCTTGCTAATTTTTGATAAACATTGTTAAACTTTCTTTTTCTAATTTTCACAAATTACTGTACTGCGGTGGTGGTGGTGCTGCGGTAGCGTTGTCGCCTCATAGCAAGATGCTGTCCCGTTCGATTCTCAGCTAGAGCGTCTCTTGTGTGGAGGCATACGTGAATGGGGCGTGCCTTCGTTGAAGGTTGTGCATCAGGGCTGGTAATCTGGTACGTAAAAATCCACTACCAATCATTAGCGGACCGGAGTTCCTCTGTGGTGACCCCTAACCGGGAAAAGCCGAAAGACACAAACAAACTATGTAACCTTGTGGAGTTTTTCTCCCCAGGACTCCACTGAAAAAGGACACCTGGTGTCCAGTCGGACAATCCTGGTAAACAAATGTTAGTAAATAAATAAAAATATAGTTCCAATATATTTACCATATCATACCTCATACAGATATGAGATCAGTAACTGGTCCCCCATGTCAACTGCTGTAAGTGATAGGGCCTACGATGTGAAGTGAAACAACAGGTAGGTTCTAGTTCTCCTGTTTGCACACTGCTGCACTCAGACAAAACATCACATAGTGGGAACTACAGAGGCATGTCTTTGAAAGGCTGAAAAGGATGCTATGACATACACAACCTAAAATGATGTCCTTATCCCTCTGAGCATAATCTGCTGCTCACTTACATTTCCAGGGTTAGATGTAACAACTGTGTAAATTGAAGATGACACTCAGTGGATGTAAGGCAGACTGCAATGCAGTTGTGATTTTCCCCTCCAAAACAGTAAACACTCACAGCTTCAATCCATTACTAATCTACAAGCTATAAAAAGGCAACCCTGTAGGTAGTCAAGGTCTTGTTAGTTCTATATATTTCAAACATTGTGAACCAGCAATATTTCCAACTAGTATTTCCAAGCTTTCTCTACAGAGGAGTTATTCTGACATGATATGTTTAATTTTTGTTACCTACATATAGTATTTGTTGGACTGTATTTCAAAATTCTGTGAAGCACAGTGTTTTCCAGTGTTATCTTTATGTATGACTTACAAGTCTAATGATAGCATGGCCTAGTACAGTTACTAATGATTGTCAAGGCAGGTAAATACATAGTTTAGACTGCTGTGTGGGATATATCTAAAATGTTTCATGGACAAGCACATTGGCAGCACGTGTAGCAATTCTAAGATGTAATGTTACACAACAGTGGCAATTGCCTGTACCTTGGGGGATGATAGTTAAGGTGTGGTAGTGTTATGGCACTAAGAAGAATATGCTTCAATAATCAGTTGTCTTGTTTTGCATCCTGCTTGTAACCGGTTCCCACATGTTGACTGCTATATGTTTCTCCATTGGGTAATACTGACTGTCTACCTTCTATGTTGCATCTATCAACAGTTATGTTGTAGTTATGTGATAGTTATGTATATTCTACATCTGTCTTCTTTCAGGCCAAGTACA
Source organism: Protopterus annectens (assembly GCF_019279795.1). Classification (NCBI taxonomy): domain Eukaryota; kingdom Metazoa; phylum Chordata; order Ceratodontiformes; family Protopteridae; genus Protopterus; species Protopterus annectens. The sequence continues at coordinate 710,611,005 of NC_056732.1, read as the reverse complement.
GCTCTGGCATCCAGAGGTGTGAATCCCAAACACCCACCATTTATCAATGGGAAAAAACAGGCCATAGTAGATTGCCTATGCATCCACTGTGTGTTTCTACTCCAAAGGGGCAGGTGGGGTAGTGCCCATCAAATGACATTATGGCAAAATGTGGTTGCCAATATCAATGCCATGGGCAGCCATGGACGAATGTATGACCAGGTGCACCACAGAGCCAATGAGATGATAGCTACCAGAAGAAGAGCTGCTGCAGTAAGCCATGACTTCATGGGTACAGGTGGAGGCCCTGGTATGCAGCACCCACTAACCCCCAATGAGCAGTTCCTCACTGACCTCAGGAGCAGCCAGACCTCCCAAGACACTGATGTGCAGCATGTCCTTGATGTGGGTGCCAGTGTGTCAACATCCTAGGAGGAGCTTACAGGTAGGCTTTGCTATATGTACTGTTGAATAGTGTTGTATATTGCTAGAAGAGAAATGAATACTTTAAGTGTATGTCACATGTAGCTGTTTGTATGTGGGATTTGCAGATTGCTACTGTTATAAGCTTAGCGTGTAGTTGTCAGCCACGTTATTGTGCACATTTGTGTTGTTTTCAGCTTTAAATGTGCAAATGCATTACTATCTCTGTTATTGTTGAATGTGGTTTTATTGGCCTTACCTCTTTCTTAACTTCTTTAAAGTTCACCATCAGTGCAGCAAGACCTGCCTCCACCACCACATCACAGGAGTATCTTCCAGGTAAGCCTAGTTATCTGAACAGTGGAATAGTGTTGTACTGGTCAAGGCCTTTAAATAAGGTAGTTATTTGTGGCACATCTGTTTTTTGTTTTGGTGGTTAGAAGATTACTACAGGTATAAGCTTAGCTTGTGATAGTAAACCATGTTGTTGGGTAACTGTTTTTTGATTTCTGCTATTCAGGGGACAATGTAGTGGACACTGTATTACCGTTGATTGTGGTGTTGATGGTCTTACCTCTTGCTTCACTTCTTCCATGTCCATCCGGCCTACAGGCACCCTTGCTGTTTGCAGCTGGTAAGTGAAATACTATCATTTCTGAAGTGCTGAGCAATATAAATCAATATTGTAAAGTGTAATTTGTATTTAAGTCATGTTTTCCATATAGCTCAGCTTTCAGTAATACTAGCAACATTGTTACTTTGTTAGCATATATTGCAGTGTAGTATTTCCATTACTAAGCTATTCCTGTGTTTCTGTATTTTTCTCACAGGTATTTTGACAGTGGAACTGTGGGCATTGTGCCACCTGATGTCAGTATGGCATCTGATTCTGACGATGATGGTGGCCAAAGTGAGGCACAATTTGGGTGGGCAGAAGTTGAGTATGACACAAGGGTTGTCATTCAGCCATCCCCTACATTGTCCTTTGATACAGCCAGTAGGCCTACCCTACCCAGTCCCTGAACCCATAGATTTTGGACAGGTTCAGGACAAGGACATTGATCAGGGGAGTGTGGTAATGAGGCTTCAGTGCCTGTTAAGTCTGACGTAGCCAAAGTGTGGGCAAGGTGCCATACAAGGGGAGTGACAGTGGTGCTTGGAGAAGGCCTGCTGTACTTCCAACATCTGGTGCAGGTGTCACTTCATGTGCCACTCAGCACATATTTATGGCTGTCATGGAGGCACAGGCTCATTTCCATTGTTTGTCCAGACAAATGTTCAGGAGGATGGATATGGCACAGCTTGACATGTGTGAATACCTACACTGTGTTGCTGATGCCATGGAGTGCATACATGACACATTAGAATGAGCATTGTCTGTGATGGAACATCAGCAGGGAGGGGAACAGCATCACCATGGGTATAGGACAGCAACATAACCTGTTGTCAGCCAATGTGGCATTTCCAGATCACGGTCCCATAGTGACAGTAATTCTACTGGTTCCTCAGTGAGTGTGCTGTCCACACACAGATGTGGCAGGCCGTGGAGTCATGACCTAGGTGTTCCCAGGAAGGGAGCTTGGCCAGCAGACATCGGTCACATAGCAGCAGTACACCTGAGCATGGTTCTGGATGGCAACATGCCAGTGCAACTCCTGGAAGAACCAAGTCTCCAGGTCAGGGACTACAATGATAAACTGCAACCTCTACCATGCACAGCTCACACCTGTCCAACAGAACAAGAACAAGCTAGCACTCCACTTGACTGTGTCCATGCACACACACAGACACACACACACACACACACACACACACACACACACACACACACACACACACACACACACACACACACACACACACACAAAACAGGTATTCACTTTCTCTAACTTCCCCTTTTTATTTTGGCCCAAATGTATGCCATCTTACTCACACACACTTGCCATCCTTTTGGGTCAGCCAAGGCTTCCTGCTCCACCCACACCACCCTCTGCAAGTGATGATAAATGTGCCAGATCCCTGTTTTCCACCTTTGTGATTCAGAGATACAAAATCAGTGTCTGATGCTGAGGGTGCATAGCTAGTTTATTGCTTACTATATTTGCATTGCTGTTGTAGAAATGTTCATTTTAACTTCTTGTGATTGGATATGTAAATAGTTGAGAGCGTGCAATTGTCACTACTTTGTGCTGAATACTGTTGTAAGGCTTGGGAATTGAGAAACTGTAGGTGTATCATTAGTTTGTGACTCCTGTCTATAATGACCAACACACAACATCCTTTGCAAGTGATGTGAACAGTGTCATATCTCCTGCTTTATAGCAAATGTCTTACAGGATGTTCCAGCCAACACCTATAATGCACCTCAAAGGTCATGCCATGATAATCTGATATTAGGTTTGTTTGCAGTTTAATACTGTACATTTTTATTTTATTTTTTATTTCCTATTTGCATGATGCACCATGTAGAGTAAACAGAGGAAGCTATGCTCATTTTGTTTGTGTGTAAAGCGGCAGTGTACATACCACATGAATGGGCCACCCACGTAGCAGACAGGACCCAGACAGCTACAAACATACACCAGATGTATTCAATTAACACTACTGGCCATTGCAAAAACACATTTCCTGGCAATGAGCACTGTCGTGCAGCATGTTTGCGTGACACTTTCAAATGTTGCAAATCCAGAAAGTGCGTACTTCCAGAAAATTAGATACCCGCAATTGGTGGGAAAACATTATTCGACATTGGTCTCAATCTGTGCTAGGCATGGCTGGTATTCCTGGAGAGCTTTAAGATTCCGTGCTCAAAGATGGGGTGTCCAGAAGTCCAAAGTGTTTGTTGGACTCCTAGTCAATGAACATGGACCTAGGCTTTTGTAGAGGGACTATTTTGGCTTGGAGTACAAGGCAGAGGCATGAGATAGTCTGGCCCAGGCTCTGACTACACTTATAGCGACTACTTGTCAAAGCTGGATTCGAAAGCACTTAAAATCTTAAATGTGTCGTGAATTAAAGTTTGTGTATTTTAACCTACATTGGTTATTTGGGACCTTTTTCTAGACTGGGTGACAGACTGGGCACTGAATGTGTGGACCCATGATGCTAGATTGGCACAGATGTGAGATGCATATGTTATGTATGCATCCCAACAGTGGGGTTATTTTAGCATTAAAAAGTTACAATGCATTTATTTGTTATTTATACAGTTGTATCAAACTGAACATTCATTTATTAACTGTAATAGGGAAGTATGCATGCATTATGTGGAGGGCAAAACAACAGTTCATTACTACAAAGTAGTTATAGGTTGTGCCTTCCAAATCTACACTTCCCAAATATATATATATTAAATATGTTAAGGTTTCATCAGTATTGCAATGTAAAATCAGAACTGTAAAGCAGTGTCACCACTGGCTTGCTGTAAACTGTAATCAGTATATTTGGACCACACATATGTGCAATGTATACACACATCAAAGATTGCTTACTGCAATCTGTAGTATAACATGCATTTGTTAGAAGCTGGGTAGTCTGAACAGTAAACAAATGTATTTGTTAGGAGTTTGTAGCGTTAAAAGTAAAGGTAATAGAATAGAGTAAAATAATTGTAGCAATGCTTTGTATGTCACATATGAAGTTCATAGGTTCATAGGTTCATAGGTTCATACTAGGCTATCTGCCCGAGGGCATTTACAAGCCTAGCCCATAGTTTTGTGGCTTACGCCACCCCTTTAGTATGGGGAACTATACCCATTATTTTGCTGTGCCTCTGTTGAGCAGTGACACTGAGGTAATCCCTGGGGTATATCTGCGATCTCCCATCCATTGGTCAAGATTTCTCTTGAACAAGGCCAGCGAGGTGCTCTGCCTCACATATATCGGGATTTTATTCCACAGCATAGGGAGTCTTTGGGTGATGAATCTATCCCTCCAGCATGTCCTATTAATAGCCGTGTCGAGGTTTAAGTCTCCCGCCCTTGTGGCTCTGACGGATCTAGATTTTTTGAGGTGAAGCATATTCATCAAATCTGGGTTTGACATGGCCTTGTATGTTAGGCAAAGGTCACCTCTGAGCAAGCGGTGGCGACTGAATAGAGCTGGAGTTCTTTCAGTCGGGCAGCATAGGACAGATGTTTGAGACCCTTTATCCTTTTGGTGAGGAACTTTTGTGGCCTCTCCAGCTGCTGCAAGTGTCGGGTCAGATACATTCTGAATGGGGCATTGTACTTAATCATTGGTCTGATGAGTGATGAGTATAGGGAGACTATGACCTCCCTTGATCTAGATGAGAATCCCTTCATGATAAGGTGGGCAATGTAGAAGGTCTTCCTAACTACTTTAGCTACATGGGTGTCGAATGACAGACTACTATCAACCTGGGTCCCCAGGTCCCTGATAACTTCTTCTGTGCTCAGTGGATTGCCACCTATTTGGTAGCTAGGGGTAACCTTGTTTTTCCCGAAGGGTATGACTATGCATTTTTTGGCATTTAACTTTAGGCCATGGCTCTGGCACCAGTTATCCGTTTCTGTGAGACCCTTCTGAAGGATATCTGTGTCAGATGTGTTTTCTACTATGGCCCAGTTTGCAGTCATCTGTAAACTTTGTCAGCCATAACCCTCCTGTGTTTGCTTGTACTGGAAAAGTAGATGCCAAACAAGAGTGGGCCCAGGACTGAGCCCTGTGGTACACCACTTGTGACAGGCTTTGAGTCTGACATGGCGCCAGCAACTCTGACCCTGTGGGTTCTGTCACTCAGCCAGTTTGCAACCCATCTTGTGATGTATGGGTTAACATTTAAGCTGATGAGTTTTTCAATGATACCCGAGTGGGGTATTGTATCGAAGGCCTTCGCCAGATCGAGGTAGGCTGTATGGACTGCCTTTCCCTCATCAATGGCTTTGGTGACTGTTTCAAAAGTCAACCAAGTTTAGAAGGCATGATCTGCCTTTGACAAAGCCAAACTGGGATGGATCCAAAGTCTGCAAATTCCCTATGTCTTTATTTATGAGGTCCATTATGATCCTCTCCATGGCTTTGCAGATAAGGCTTGTCAAGCTAATGGGCGGTAATTTCCAGGGTCGGTGGAGGCACCGCCTTTGTGAAGTGGGACCACAGTTGCAGTGCGCCACTCCTGGGTACGTATCCAGAGGTAAGACTATGATTAAACAGCTGTCCTAGCTGTGGGTTTAATTCCTCGTTGAGTTCGTGGAGCACACAGCCGGGGACACCATCAGGTCCCATGGATGCTGTGTTTTTGCTTTGGAGAGAGCAGTTCTCACTTGGGCGTTGGAGATGTTTGGGGGCTGCAATCGCTTGGTATAGATATCTCTCCTTTTGGGGAGGGGAGAAGTTTGCACTGAACCTGTCAGCCAGTATGTTGGCAATGTCTGTAGGATCAGTAATCTTCACATCATTTTGAACTAGTTCTGAGCATATCTGGGAGTTTCCTCCCAGGTTTCTAACATAGCTAAAGAAGGCCTTATGATTGTCTTCTGAGTCTTTAGCTATTTTTCTCTCAAAATTTGCTTTGGATGATTTTATGAGAGCTCTTAGCTTTTTACTTATAGTGATCAAGGGTGTCTTACCTTTTAAGGATTTTGCTCTATCTTGTAGTAGCTTCCTCCTTTTGTTGTAGAGTTTGTTTATGGCTGGGGTCCACCAGACTGGACGCTTGCCTTTGGTACAAAGAGTCTTTGTTTTGCTTGGGATTGCCTTATCCATGCAGTCCTGCAGGTGCTGGTAGAAGGCATTTGTAAGTGATTCAGCGGCTTGAGTACTGTTTTCCGCCGGCTCGGGGCCTTAAAGGAGACCACACTAGTCTTTAGAAGTGTGAAGTCGGCTTTCGAGAAGTTCTTTACTGTGGTCTTTTTATTTCAGGTGGGGTGGGATGAGGACCTCCAGTGAGATTAGTTTGTGATCTGATCTCACCAGTGAGGGGTATACTTCCGGTGTTGAACATTGTGCTCCCATGTTCGTGATGATGAGATCAAGTATGTTTTCTCCTCTTGTGGGGATGGTGACTAGTTGTTCCATGGCATTTGAGTTTATGAATTCCAGGAACTTTTGGGCTAGGGTGTTTGGGCTTGAGTAGTGTTCCCAGTCTATATTAGGGTAATTGAAGTCACCTAGTATGATGGTGTTTGGTGATACATTTATCCCCTCTAGTGTTTTCAGGAAGGCCATGTGAGGTTCCTGAGTTTGTGAGGGTGGCCTGTAACATGCTACAGGTTGCAGAGCAGTCTTGCCTATGGTTAATTGCACCTGGATGGTCTCCGATGCATCGTGCGTTGCCACCAGTCTTGAGGTGTGGGTGTCTTTGATGATTATGGATACCCCCCCTCCTTTCTTGGTATTGTCCGGATTTTGGGGCCGGAACGCATGATAAGAGGTAAAACCTGATAGTGCTGGGGTGCTCTCAGGAGCCTTGAACCAGGTTTCTGTCACTGCACAGACATCGATGTTCTCCATACTGAGAAGGGCCTAGAGTGCGTGCATTTTGAGATTTAGACTTCTGGCATTGAGCAGCATTACCCTTAGTTTTTTCCTTTTTGTGTTCTAGGGTGGTAGGTTTAGAATTTGAGCCTTGCCTAAAAAGGCACTATGGGGTGGCAAGAGCCTTTGCCAATATCCGGAATCCCAGGGTGACAGGTGCAAGCCGCCCTCATGGCAGCGTGGCTTGTCCAGCATGTCATCCCAGGCAGACAGACATTGGATCCCCTTTGAATGACACCAGAGTTTAAGCCAATTGTTAAAGCTGATCATCTTATCTCTGTATTGTGGCATCATTCTTGGTGAAGGTAGGATACTGCTCAAGGTCAGGGTCATACCTGCCTGGGCTACATAATCAGAGAGCTCCTCAATGTCTCTTTTCATGAATATTCATACGAATATTCTCTCTTTTTTGTCACCCCAACCCTTTTCTCTCTTTTTTGGGGGATTTATTATTTTTGTTGTTTGTTTTTTGTGTTTACTTTTTTATTTTTTGTTTTTCTGGCAGCACAGCAGCAGCACAGCTGGGTAGGACTGTCTCACGGGATCTACCTGCCTCAAAGGACAAATGATTAGGGCCTCCAGAATGATTACAGATCAGGATGTATTTGAACAGGAAATTAATTTTATTAAGAAACTATTCCTTGAAAGTTGTTGTTCAGAATAACTGATTGACCAATTAAGTATGGAGGTTAAGAATAAACACAAAGAAGGTTATGATCCCATTTTAGGTTAAAAATAGGGGACCAGTTAAAAAGGTCAGAAAAAAGTTTACAGGATATGGCATTTGTGTGCAAATATAGTAGCTACTCCGAGGACTTGGAAAACATTATAAGAAAATACTGGGGGATTTTAAAGTTAAACCCTGAGGTTAATAAAGGGATAGCAGATGCACCTGTTTTGTTAGGAGAAGGGGTATGAATTTGAAAGAAATCTTGGAAAACAATGGGAAAGGGAAAAAACTTAGGGGTAGTAATAAAAAATTTGACACTTATAAATGTAACTATTATAATCAGTGTCAAACACCAGTGAACTATACTTAGAGGCTAGGGACATTGTTATTAAATCAAATGAGCACTTTAATTGTGGTAGCAAGGGGGTTGTTTATTTAGTGAATGTATTTCCTGTATGGTTTTTAACAGAACACATTTGGGTTGCGGTATTTGACATTATGTGAGGCTTTAATTGTTTGTGACAATCTAATAGCTGATTGGTTAATGGGGTTTTATATACTGATGGAAATGAACTGAAACTTTGTTCTGATGAAGTCTGAGATTGTTCTGATGAAAGTGCTTAACATTTTTATTATTTTTAAATAAACTTAGGTCATTCTCGTTGGTGGTATAGTTTTTTTTTTACCGGCTTTCTTGGATTTATTTTGGTTTGGTTGAAAAATAGTTGAGTATCTTGCACTTTATTGCTATAATCTGAACTCCCACAACAGTAAAACAAAACTTGCACTAGAACCCTGTAGCATCTGCACTCCACCACTACACTTAACACCTGCTTCCACAGGATTTGTGAGATCTGCTATCTGAGTAGTTATTATGAGGTTCTTGCTGTTAACTATAGAGCAATGCCACTACGCAATGCACAATATTATTAATTGAATGCATCTGGTTCATATGTCTGGCTCTCTGAGTCCTGTCTACAACCTTGGTGGTCCATTTCTCCAGATTGTGTGCTGCTGCACTTCACACAAACCAGCTGAGCACAGCTAAACATATTTATGCCAAGCTGAGCATCTCACAAACTCTGGCAATTTAAAAATAAACAAAAAATAAATCAATTAATTAAAGCACAAAAGGCAGACTGTCCACAGTTTTACAGATTGTGCAGATATTTGCATCATATACTTGGCCTTTTTCTTGTAAAATGGGTGATTTATTGTGAAATCATTGAAGATTGTAGTCATTATATCATGACATATACATTTGTGTTCCATACTTCATATCATAAGGAAAATATATGCTTGCCCTTTACCCTGGAACAATCCACATTCACTATGCAGGATTCATGGCCAGTAACACTGGAGCAAGCCATGAAACCTTCCCTGAGAGAGGCGAGCGTCATTAACATTCATGATGTGAGATTGCACAATGCCACAAAATGCACAGTATTGCATACACTAATATGCTCTGAGCGGAACCTACATGGAGTTTATTGAATCTGGCTGATAGTTTTCTTATTGTTGATTTTTAGGAGTGCTATTAGAAGTCAAGCATTGTTAAATCTGAGTATTTCTTTTTTAATTTCTCCAAGTATGTTCCCAGTAATGATTCCTTCTATAATTTGTATGGAGTTACATGTATCGGTAACATATCTAAACATGATTGTATATTCTTTTTTTCTAAGACCCGTTGCTCCTACTATTATCGGAACTGTCTGTGTATCCTTCTTCCACATTGCCCTCATTTCTGCCTGCATATCCTGGTATTTTATGACTTTGTCTCTCTCTGTACGTAAACAAAATTAGGGGCATCACCTACTATATCCCTGAGCGTATCATCTGAGGATAGGATGCCCCAGTTACCTCTAATAAGAGATTTAGGAGCGGTACCAAAAAACAGCTCATACATCCCCCCTTTTTTGCCGTATCCGATAAGGAACTCTGCTCCACCGAGAGAACAACGAAACAGTTGGAGCCACAGAAAATGCAAGTTATCGGAGGAGAATGTAGTCTTTCAGAGAAGGCGACAGAAACCATAAAGACCCAGCTTTTTTTCAACATGTCAAGGTATGTTTTGTCTGTATATGACAAAGAGCTACTCAACAGAGGGCTGATGTTTGTACCCTCTCAGGGAAGCCTTCTCCATGAATTATTGATGGACCTTAGACTGTTTGGACGCGCTATAGCGTTAAAGATATTCTTTAAATCAAAACTTGATAAAGACAGTAGTTCAGATAATGAAGTAACTATGTTCAAAAGAAAAAGTTCCTTTTCTCCCATACTACCAGCGCATGTTGAATTGTTTGTTAAACTTTGTGAGAAGGACATTTATGATTATTGTACTAGCACAAAGAAAAAATGTATGTATTTTAACATGACCAAGGAACTACAAAATTCCTTGTTTACTCTGATTCATAATCCTTCTCTAACTTTTAGGCCTGTAGATAAGGGAGGAGGGGTAGCCGTTTTTGATAGTATGATCTATCAGTCTTTGATGTTGGATATGTTAAGAGATGAATCCACTTATTTGGAAATAGACACAGCGAGAATGGCAGGTATCATAGCTGGGATCAAAGATGAGCTATACGATCTACTTATGTGTGGTCAAATACCACAAGTTCTGTATGAGTTTTTTACGGTAGATAATCCACAGGTGCCCTTAATTAAAGGACTACCAAAAATGCACAAAGGTGTTTCTCCCCCACCACTAAGACCCATTGTAGCTAGTGAGAAATGGGCAACTGAAAATATTTCTATATATCTGGAGAAAACTATGAGACCTTTAATTAATGATATCCCCAGTATACTCAAAGACACCTATCAACTTCTGGAGTCCTTTAACTCCATCGATAAAACATTGGTAAAAGGAAAACACCTCCTAGTTACTATGGACGTAAATAGTTTATTTACGTCCATACCTAATGCTGAGGGGATACAAGCTGTGAGAGAACTGTTATCAGCTTTCCAACAAGTGAAAAAGAACGATGTTATTTTAATCTGTCAATTATTAGATCTAGTTCTGTGCAACAACGTGTTTGCCTTTGAGGGGTGCCTATATCTACAGACCTCAGGGGTAGCTATGGGCACCCCTTGTGCAAACACGTATGCAAACTTAGTAATGTACAAATGGGAGAAGGACTATGTCTTCACTCATCCTCTTTTCAAGAATGTTATAGCCTATTATCGTTTTGTTGACGATATCCTATTGATTTGGGAAGGGTCTCTAGAAGAGTTCCTTACTTTTAAAAGTTATCTGGAAACCACCACTACCTTCCTAAAATTCACAGCACAGACTTCATTTGACTCGGTGAATTTTTTGGATGTAACCCTTGATATAAGGAATGGCCACTTAAACTCCACTCTGTTCAGAAAGACTTGTTGGAGGAATACCATACTACGCTATGATAGCATGCACCCACGCCATGTATATAAGGGCATAGTTAAAAGTCAGTTCATCCGGCTTCTAAAAATTTGTAAAGATCCAAAAGATTTGAATTTAGAGGCGGATAAACTGGAACGCCTATTCCTAGACAGACAATATGATGCCAATTTAGTTAGAACAGTTAGGGTGCAATTGCTAAAAGATGTAGAGTCATCAGCGTGTGTCACACATGCTTACCCTCACATCACAGGTACTTATAATGTTTCTCTTTCCTCTGGAAGGCTAAGTTTCGTTACAACCTATGCCAATGATAGTTGTAACGTTAGAGAGATAATAAATAACAACTGGAAGGTGCTTATGACAGATGCCTTCACACGACAACTGGTAGGAAATGCTCCTCATTTTACATATAGGAACAACAAAAACCTCAAAAGGTTGCTCTGTGACAGGCCAGTTTCCATCAAACCGCAATCTTATGCAGCATTGGGTACTTTCCCCTGCAAACATTGCAGTTATTGTAAGTTCATCACTGAAGAACAAACATTTGTACATCCAGAAATAAAATATACCTTTAAACCTAGGTTTTTAGCTACCTGTGATACTTCAGGATTAGTTTATTTAGCTACGTGTGTACATTGCCCTGCATTTTATATAGGCCTCACGAAACGCAAGCTAAAGAATAGGATCTACAATCATACCTATGATATAAAGAAAATGAATGAACTAAACACTTTGGCTAAACATGTGCAATGTTTTTCTAGTCATTCCTTTGTGTTTAGGGTATTAGAAATTGTAGAACCCAATGCTAGAGGTGGAGACTATCAGAATCTATTGGAATTAAAGGAACTTAAATGGATATTGAGGTTAAAAGGGCATTATCCCCCAGGCCTAAACCTCTATGTCTCCATAAAACCCTATCTTAATACACGCAGATGAGCCCTAGGTGGAACATTTTTACTGAATTTTTGACTTCACACTACTTTATAAGTACGTTTCCTAGATGAGGCTATCTATTCCTTTAGTTACCTATGGTTTGACCTGTAGGTCTATAGCTTCACTTAGGTTTATTTTTTGACTTGTAAATGTATGTTTTAATTACATGTTCAGGTTATTGTGCTTCATTCTCATTCCATATGCTGAATTATGGCATCCCTGATACTTTTTTTGATATATAGTTATATTTTATGTATGTGTTTTTTAAACGTAAAATTTTCCTCATATATCATTCATTAACTTATTGCATATACATTTATCTAAATATATATATATATTTTTTATATGTACTCTTAGATTAAATAAATGTTTTGAGATGTCTCAATATGAATCTATAGCAATTAGGCTTTTTTACTATGTATGTACATACTTTATGTCAGCATTATTAGATTTCTTTGCTGTTTTCTTGCTACTCTGCTGATGAATATTTGTTTTTAAATTCAATATACCTTTAAGCTAGCTTTTTTTACTCATCTTTAATTAATTGCTTATTAGGCTTATTGCCTCAATCAATCATAGCTTCTGCTGTTGCTATATAAGAGTGCATAGTTGTGGTACTGTTTTTATGGTCTGAGGAAGCGTACTGATAAGTACGCGAAAGCGCTTACCAAATAAATTCTCAATTCTCAATTTTATTTTATTGTATTGTCGTGCTGAGTCCGAAGTTTTTCTTTCTACTACTTACCTCTAATAATGTCACAAATTTTGTTTATAAAAGAAATAGGAATTTAAAGCCGATACTATATGACAAAGATAGGAACAAGACAAAGGTGTGCATGAAGACTGGTACTTTTCCCTGTCAACATTGTAAAGCTTGCCAATACATCTATTCAGGATGTCAGTTTGCCCGTCCTATTATGAGTAGGATCTATGCACTGAAGCTTTTAGCCAACTGTAATACACAAACTGTGATTTATCTCACCCAGTGTATGTGTTGTAATTCTTTTTATGTGGGTAAGACTAATTGCAGGCTGAAAGATAAAATATTTAAGCATTTATCAGCTATACGCATGCAAGACCCACATAGTGCTTTATTTCAACATATTCTCAAAGATCCTGGACATTATTTTCATTTTATGGTTCTGCAGTCTATCCACTTTAGTGAAAGGGAGGTGATGTAATTGGTTATACTGAATATTGCAAAACATTATGGATCATTACCTTGTCAGCTGATAGAGATCCAGGGCTTAACGGGGTTGTTCCCCTAAAGCTCACCCTAAAAAGGCATAGATATCATTATTAGCCCTTAATTGTTTAATTTATGAAGTGATTTCATTGGTTGTTTGTATTTTAAATAATGCTCTCTGATTTTATGTGATTGTCTGAAGAAGGGTTTCAACCCGAAAGTGCTAACCATTACTCCTGGAAAAATATTAACCTTTCATCTTTTGGTTTAAATTCTCCTCTCCTTAACCATTCCTGCATTTCATCCTGATCAACATGAGGCTGTTCCAAGAGTTTTCTATACTTGTAACTATATTTATGCATTTTCCACATTTTTTGCCTTCTCATCTGGTCCTTCATCTTATATTCTTTCTTCTGTTTTTTGGCACATTCAGTTGCCACGTGATTTTTATCTACTTCTTTGATTGATTTCCATTTCCACTTGATGCTGATATGCTTCTGCTAGACTAACCAGGAAAGTCATCTTAGACTTTTTCTCCTCACTTTTCAAAACTTTCACTAAGTTTGGGTCTTATGAGGTCAGCAGATATTTATGCAGTCCCATGATTGTAGATCTATACATGTAATCAATTTGGAGGAGGCCCATACTTCTTTCAGAATGGGGGATTATAAATCATTTGATGAGCATGAATTATCCTTCTTGTTTTCTTGTCCAGCCTATCCAATACCTTTTAGGGCCAGTCAATTACTCCAAAACTGTAAGTTAGGACAGGAAGAGCAAATTGGTTTATAGCTTGGACTTTGTTCCTAGAGGTCAGAGCTGTTTTCAGTATTAATTTTAGTCTTCTAAAATATTCCCAAGGTTTATTTGCATTTGTTCATGTTTTATTGTTGATCCTTCATCAATTTCTAAATATTTATACAATCCCTCTTGCTCAAGTTATTTTATATCACATTCCTGTCCCAAACTGATGTTTTCTGGATGCTGCAGCTTTCCTACTTTAAAGGTTTCTTTTGCATATTTATCAAAACCAAATGACATTATTATATCATCTGAAAAAGTTTTTACCATTGTAGTTGTACTTTCACTTCCTCATCTTATGAACTAAGCAGCTTTAAATCATCTACAAAAAGAAGATAAGTCTTTACACGTTGTTGTTTTCTGAGAGCCAAATTGCAGCCATGACCTAATCTGTCAAGTAGACAGCTTAATGAGTTTAGGGCAAGAGAAAGGAGCAGTGGTGACTGAGAGTCACCCTGGAATATCCCCCTTTGAATTGTTATCCCTGAAATAATAATTTGTCCTTTATTATGGCTTAACTGCAAAGTGATCCACCACTATTTCATGATCGCCGTAATGTAATTGATCAGTGTAGGGTGTATCTTTTACATTTGGTAGCACTCTTTTATCCATGAATGTGGGATGTATCAGGTGCTTTTTTGTAGAATATCCATGTCATACTTAGGTTCTTCCCCTTGTTACAGTTCTCCATTATGACTTTATTTAACAGCAAATGATCCTTTGTTCCATATGACTTTCTTTTCTCATCCTTTTGTTCTATTGTCATGACTGAGTTTTTTTTTCTAAATGACTATAAACTCTATTGGTTTCAATTCCAGTGTATAGTTTATACATCATTGGAAGGCAAGTTATTGGTCTGTGGTGTTTAGGATAGCTTGCAGGTTCACTCTTTAAGAGTATTGTTTTTTCTGTTGTTAACCAGGCTGGTGTCTGTTCAGAGTGTGCATATAAATAGTTTTTACTCATGGCTAAATATTCATGAAAAGATGTTAATACTTTTAACCAGAAGTTAGGTACTGCATCTGAGCCTGGGGTTGTCCAGTTAGGAGCTTTTCTTAACTTTGTTTCAATCTCTCTGGATGTTAATTCATCCCATTTCATATTCTGTATATTTGAACGTCTTATTCTTTCTTTTACTTCTTCTATCCATTTAGCATCTTGGTTATATTCCATACGATCTTCATAGATATTTCTCCAAAATGTATATCTATTTCTTCCCTTTTTGGTGGTGTTTCAATTCCTTTTGCCCTGTTTCCTAATTCTCTATAAAACGTTTTTGGGTCATCAATGAATTACTTATTTTGTACTTTTCCTTTATATTTATCTGCATATCTGCTAGGTATTTCTACCTGTGCTGATTGTGCTGATATTTTTAGTTTATTTGTTGCGATAGTGCATAATAGATCCTGATCTGTTCTGATACTTTGTATTGCTTTTATCACGTCTATGTTTGAAAGTATTTTTGTTGATCTGTTACCACTTCTATACTCTTCCAACGGTGACACTTCTTGCCTTAATTGCTTTATAGTTTTCTTTGTTCGATATTTCCATGATGGCATTCAATTTCTTCCCTTCCTTTCCCTTACTGCCCTGTGTTTTTGTGGTAAGACTTTATCTATTATTAATTTATTTACCTGCACATTTACTTTTGTTATATAGCATGAATCTCTAGGGACAGTCCTAATTACTGTGTTCATTTTTTTTATCAAACTTCTAACTTTTTGGGTTTCATTGACTTTCTGTAGTCTAGTTCTTTCATTGATCTTAATGTGTCTATCCATCCCTATTAAACAAACAACTCTTCTCTTAGATCATTTTCTTCTAAACTGAGCATACATTCTTTGTTCTCCATTTCCTGTAGGCATTCTATAGAAAGTTCCACACCATCCTTCTGTGCCACATTCTCTTTAATTTCATCTTGTGAATGTGAAGTATTTCCTGTGGGAGTAAGGTTATGGTTAGGGAATTTTTATAGATGATTGCTACACCAACTGCACACATGTTTTGTCTATCATGCTGAAGTATATTGTATCCTAGTGAGGTTGATCTAATTACCTTTTATTTATTTTTTAACCAGGTTTCAGTAGATATGACTACATCAAGAGTGTTTGTGGCAAGGTAGGCATGTACATCATGGATTTTATTTTATTGTACATACTTCTTAGGTTGATATTTAGTAAGGTGAGTTTTGGCTCTATTTTTTGTTGAGAGGTATTAGGCTACTGGTTTATTTTGGATGGTTTTATGAACAGTGGGACCTGGGCTGGGTGAATATCTCTGTTATTTTTTTTTTTAATTGAGATTTTACAGAGGGAAGAGTGTGGCCAGTTATATTTTGGTCTTGGTTTGGTATTTGACCATAAATCTGGATACCTAGTTTTGAGATATTTATAGATAAATAAATCAGATGTAGTTTGTAGAGATAGGGTGTTATGGAGAAAGAAAGGCTGGGTAGATGTTGATAATGTTTATGAGGACTGGTTGAAGTCCTAAGTATTTGGAGGAGGTGGATTTGATAATTGGTGATGAAGGCTGTTAGAGTGAGGAGGAATAATAAAATAATCTGAGTTAGGGGCATTTTATTTAACTTGGGTTTTTTCTTTATTGTAAATTAGGATTAGAAAATGTTAGGAGGGTTCTAGGTTGGTTGTAGAGACAAAATGTGATAGTTATTGGGGGCAAGGAGTAGGACAGTTTGAAAGAGAGCCTTGGGTGGCAAACTAGAGTGGATGTCACTACTGGGAGTAGTTCTGTTGAATATTTTTCTTCTTGAGGGAACCAATGGTATTGGTTTGAGAAATATTTGAGTGGTGCTATGGAAGTATCAATGTTGAGCAACGGGGGATGGGTGGGAATTGGGAGTAGGATAGGGGAGCGGAATGAGACCAAGCATTAGTGAGGGTGAATGAAAGGATTGAAAACTTGGCAAACAGACAGAGAAAAGCAATCAGAGACTGAACTTATACAGCTACAAACTGCAGAGAGATGCAGTTTAAAAGGCTTATGTACTAGTAGATGAAAGTCTTAATTTTGTTGCTCTAAGACACAGTTTTAGTGGGAGAGTTAGTCCAATATCACATTGACTTTACTAATGGTGATATATAACAGTAAAAAACTGCACTTGACAACAATGAGAAAAAGTAAGCCAGAATTTAGGAGTGAAGCTCTGGAGAAATACTGGCTCAGAAATGAAAGTGGTTACACAAGTATCTGGGGAAAGGAGAAAAATACTTAAGGAAAGGAGACAGTGGACTGCTAAAAGGTGGTACAAAGTTTATCCTAAATAAATGGTGGGTGGATTGAGTGGACTCAGACTGCCTTTTGGGTGAGTCTGCTGTGTGTATGCTTTAGGGATGTTTCCAGTGAACCATGTAACTCCCTTGCACCCTGCTAGATAGAGAGAGGAGGGAAGGAAGGAATAAGAAGCTCCAGAGAATTGGGAATTGAGCATTAAACATTAAAATATTAGTTAATGGACATTTATCAGATCACAATGCTTGCTGGAAACATTGATTTTTTCCCCAGAAAGGTTGTAGAATTTTGCAAGTACAAGTCATACGCTGCCAATCTGCTTTGGTTAATGATTTGCACAACTAGCAACAAATATATTCTTTTTTGTAAATAATTATAATTATTTTTGGAGTAATAAATGAACTATGTAAACATTTCCAAGAGAATAATCTCCAAAATAAAGATTATGTAGTTTTTTGAGGATATTAAAACTATTTTATGTACTTTTATGTACTGTATTTTATGTATAGCTAAAGATGAGCCACTCATTTTGGAATGCATATAGGGATCATTGATACAAAATGTATAGTTCTTAATTATTTTACATATTTTGGATAATTGTGATCTCCTTATTCCACCAAGTGTTTTGAGATTGCTTAGAAAATCTTGAATGGGTGGCTTTCCTTTTTTTAATTATATCTGACACTGAGCCATTTTCAGGGATTAAGAACTGTGTATTAATTTGCGCTATAAGCCAGTTTTCCATATCTAAATTATATTTAATTTTTAAATAATCAATGCTAAGGAGTTTGGTCTCTCTCTTAATATTTCATTTTAAAAACAAATCCTTATTTCAGACTACTTGTATGCTCACTCACAGTGTGGAAATTGCACTGAGATATAGATTGCGATGTACTAAAGGGAGAAGTGGAGTCTGCAAATCAAATAGCAATTTTATGTATGGAAGCAATTTCATACATAGAGCTTTTTGTTAAAGCTGGGATGTGGAGAACAACATTCAAGGAAAAAGCCAAATCTTCCTTATCTCATCAGGCTAGGAGGAAAGCAATGCAGAGTTCTTGTAAATATAGGGCTAAGCTAAGAATGTTATAATATTCAGTGGAGAAGGGAATTAATATCTGCCATGGTATCTGGAGAAGACAAAGTCATGTGTTCCTATGTGTCATTATGTTGAGAGAGGAAAAATAAATGCTGTGCAGGCTTACACATGCTAGAAGGAATTTTAGTTAGTGATAGTAACATTTGCCTAAAGTTAGTAAAGATTTCTTTGGACAAAATGTAGGTGGCATATAGGAAGCTTTTGCCTTCTTTGTTTTTGAGACATTTACAGTGTTTTTTCAAGGTGGATTGTCTATCATATATTTTTAACCAGTCATATTTTAGACATAATAATGCAGAACATTTTGGTCATACATAGCTGGATATGGCTGGATGGTGGAGATGTCTCCCTGTTGGAAGAAGAGCATGCTGCCTTTGTTTATAAGAAAGGGAATATAGAATGCTTGCATTACTGAAGGAACCTGGGTATGCTGGATAATGGTTATAGAATTGTTGTAAAAAAGTGATAGCTACATGGGACCATGTTTTTTTTAGGTTGAGCCTTAAGTTTATAGTATCTTAAGTAAATATTAAGTAATCATTCTGCAGACTTACAAGTCAAGTCAATAATCCATATTTAAAACATCCCTCTGGTCTCAAGGAGGACAATATGGGAGATACCAGGGGAGAATTTTAGGCTGTCTAACTAGTTACTTAGGTTTATCTCAAAGATGATAAGAGTGCTGCTGTGCTTGATTCGTATTGGAAATTTGTTCCAGAAGAGGGGGATAAACTGGAATATGAATCTATCACAATGTGTTTTATTGGTTTCTTAATGAAGATTCAGTTCACTTACCCTGGTATTTGAGGAACCATTTGTTCTGAGAAAAAATATGAGGTCAAATAGGGTTGTATCTTTCATGCCTCAAATGTATATACCCATATCCCCATAGAATGGAGTAAGAAACTGAATATATATATATATATATATATATATATATATATATATATATATATATATATATATATTGTGTGTGTGTGTGCATATATATATATATATATATATATATATATATATATATATATATATATATATATGCTTGTGTCTTTCGGCTTTTCCTGGTTAGAGGTCGCCACAGCGGAACTCCAGTCCGCTAATGATTGGTAGTGGATTTTTACGTACCGGGTTACCAGCCCTGACGCACAACATTCAACGAAGGCACGCCCCATTCACGTATGCCTCCACACAGAAGACGCTCTAGCTGAGAATCGAACGGTACAACGTCTTGCTATGAGGTGACAATGCTACCACAGCACCACCACCGCAGTAGGTGTGTGTATACATATATATATATATATATATATATATATATATATATATAGAGAGAGAGAGAGAGAGATGCTAGTCTGTCCTAATAACTAAGCTATATGAGGCCACTGATCCTTTTAGTTAGGAATTTCTAAGGTCTGTGAAACTGAGTTGAATGTTTAGACAAATTCATCCCAAAAGGGGCATTACATTCAATAATAGGTCTGATGAAACATGAAAAAGGGGGGTTAGGACTTCTTTGGGTATAGAGAAGATGCCTTTGGAAATTAGATGAGCCACATATAAGGCTTTTCTAACTACTACGTTGACATGGTGGTCTAAAGATAAGGACTTATCAACAAGAGTACCTAGATCTCTTAGGACAGTGTCTGATTGGAAGGGTTTGTGTTACGTGTATGGTATGTGAATTTTTCTTTTTACCAAAATTAACTGTAGTAACTGTTTCCACATTTAATTTGATACCACTTGTTCTTGCTTCATTTGTTAACAAAGTGGAGCCTAAGTTGGAGCAATTGTGAGTCAGTGAGAGATCAAATGACAACTCCCAATTTGAAGTCATTCACAAATTTAGATAACTATAGGCCAGAAGTGTTGGCCTAATGGTCTGAGAAACAGATCCCAAATAGGCAATAGTCCTACACTGAGCTCTGTGGTACACCACTGGTAATGGTTTTGGTTTCAGAAGTGGCATCTACAACTTTGACCATATGAGTTCTTCAGACAACCAGTTAGTTATTCTTGCAAAGCATAAGAATTTATATTTAGGTTTTCAAGTTTGTCAATAACATCTGCAGGGAGAATAGTGTCAAAGGCCTTGGCCAGGTCCAGATAATCTGTATGTACTGTGTAACCACTATCCGCTGCTTTTTCAAAGAAATTAATGAAGTTAAAGAGGCAGGATCTTTCTATGACAAAGCCACATTGATGGAGGTACAGGGTTAACAGATTTTCAATGTCCAGTTTAATAAGGTTTTATTGTGGACTAGCTCCAAACATTGTTGGGTGTTGAATCTTAACTTCCTGACATAGTTAAAGAAAGATTTGTAGTTATATTTGGTTTTAGTGACTATTTTAAGTTCATATTCAGCTTTGAGCTTCCTAATAGTTCTCTTAATTTCTTAACTAATTTGCTTAAGTGTGCTCTTAAGTAGACTTTTTATAAGCATCAAGTAATTTCTTTCAGTTTTTATATACCATTTTATATGGGTATTCCAGCATGTTTTTTTTTTAATTTCTCAGTATATTTAGTACTGAGATGGATTGCCTTATCAATACAACTGTTTAAGCTGGAGTAGAAGTCAGGGACATAGACTGGGGCTTTAGTAACTAGATACATTGCAGACCGATCAAAGCAGAATTTATTTAGGTCGTCAGGTAACTGACGGTGGTTTGTTTTTCAATATGTAAGTATTTTTGTAGGAGTAGAGAATAGCTTTTTTATGTTTTACAGTTTGTTTTTTTACTGTTTGGTTCTAAACACTTTGCTGTAGCTTCACTCAGCATAAAACAGACATTCAGTAGAGATTCTGCCAAGTTGCTATTATTTACAATATTGTTTCAATATTTTCCTAAGAGGGCAGTGCCATTTTCTGGCTTAAAAGTGATTCTGAATGCATACCATGATTTAGTCAAGCTGTATTTTCTTAAAATTGAGATTTTGTTTAAGTTGTATTTGGCTGATTTTGTGCTCTATAAGCAGCTGATTGCTCTGTACATGCTGTATACACACACCCACATGCACACAGGCACACACACACACGCGTGCACACACACACACACACACACACACACACACACACACACACACACACACAGTCTAAAAAAATAGACAGATAAGAGCAAATTCACCCTCAAAAAAAAAAATCACTGAAGACTTTGAACATATGTAATACAGAGTTTTCTAAGGTCAAAGGGTAATGGTGGAAGAGCAGTCATTTTTTTCCACTGGCTTAGGAATGGCTGTCCTTTCTTTGAGTAGGGGGAACCTACAGTAGGAACATATAAGTAAAGGAGAGTGAAGGGACACAGCTTTCAACACAAGGGAATCAAGGGCAAAGCTAAATATAATGGGAAGACCAAGGCCCTAAAAAAGGGACAACATTTAAAATTTGTTCTTAGAAACTTAGTAAGTTCTAAAATGACAGTTTTTTTATTACAATCCATTTTTAGAAGGATATGGAGTCTGAAGCTCTAATATCTGTCATTATTTAATGTTTACAATCCTAACACATTTTGTAAGGAAAAGATCAAAAATATGAGTAAAAAATGTAGACATTTTGCAAAATTCTGGACAGTTGAAACGTACGCCCCATATTGCAAAAGCACATATTTGACTGTTACAAATTTTTACGAATACCTAATAGATTTGAGCATGCATGTGTAGTGCATATTATATAATCAAGTTATTGGGTTTCATACTGAAATGTACAAGCTGTTGTGTTTAGAGGTCAGGTATTCTGAGCTAAAATGGAAGACATATTTTAGAGTGGGTATGCCTTTTCAATTGTTAGGAATAACAGCAGACTAAAACAGGTCTGCTGTGTTTGTGCATTTCTTTTAGTACTGTGTGTGGATTTTTTTTAAGCTGAAGAGTATGACAGTAATGTTTTGAACCATAGGAGTTACCACCACTGAATATGATGATAGTGTGTCTTTATGCTATAGACAGCAACAGCAGAACGTTATAAATGGTTATGATTAGGAATACATTTAACTAGGCCACAGTACATGGAAAGTTGACAGGTGGGGTACTCAATTTGTGAGCTAGGCTTTTTGTTTGATGGTCATAATATAGCTTTAGATAACCAGGATATAGCAGTTACAGAAGGAGATAACTGGATTGGAGAAGGGAGAATCTACAGGTCTCAGTGGAGATTACTAGGCTAATGACTTAAGAGCCCTTACAAGCCTAGCGAATATAACCTTATTTTACCCAGTATAAGGACACTAGTGGCAAGAACATGGCATGGATCTGCGCCTATGCATTGAGCATCTTACATATTTCCCCTGTCCATAAGAGACATAAGACCTACCCTGGGTGTGAACTGGAGATTCCCCATCAGTCCAAACTGTGTTTGAAGAGGGCCAGGGAAGGGCACTTCTTAATGTGAATAGGAAGCCTGTTCCAAAGAAGGGCACTCTCTAAGACACATATATATCTCTCCAACATGTTTTGTTTGAGTCACTAAGTTTAGATCCCTAGATCACCTGATTCTCGTGTTGTTTGACTTGTGGATGTGTAGCAACTCCATCAGGGCTGGATTTGTGAGTGCCTTGTCCATCACGTATAGGTCAATCATTAATAGTTGGTAGGATACAGACTAACAGGATAGGGCTTTTAGTCTATCTGCACAGAACATTTTTATACCCTGTGTTTTCTTTGCGAAGATCCCCTGAAGTCACTCCAGCTGCTGTAAGTGCCTAGTCAAGTGCATGCCAAATGGTAACCAAACAATTCCTGTAGTGCCAGAACAAAGGGCAGAATGCAGGTAAATATCCAAAAACTGTTCATTAAAATGTCAAGTTGTTTAGTGCTTTCATTCCATGGTACATAGAATGAAAGTGCATTACAACTTTGTATTTTAATATCATCATCGACCAAAGAAAAAGTCCAAAGGCTTATTTTAACTTTATTTGTAAAATAAACAGTCACTTTTTCAGAATTTTATCTGCTTCTAGTGAATTATATAATATTAAATTGCTACAAATATTTTTTCAGGGTTTATAGAAAACCTTGTGTGTGTATGTTTTTTTTGTCCCAGAATGCGCTGTATAAAGTAGAACATAGGCAGTGTTAAATATAACTGATGGACAAATTTCTGTTTATTATTAGTTTAACAGTTGGTCTCACTTGGTGTAATTAGTATAATTCCCTGTAGTCGACATGATGGATGACATTTTTTGCTGTTCTAATGAGTAGATAGCAGTTTATGAAAGTAGACCTCCAACATATGTGCTTACAGCTGTCATTGAAATAAGGCTCCTGACACAGTTTGGTAATGCAAAGAGAAATACTTATGTTTACAGCTGTTATTAGTTACCTGATGGCTGATTTTCTGTAACAGAATCATTGGCCTGGTTTTCCCAAAGAATTTTGGATTTTTTTCTTACTCTCCAAAAGATAAAGAATTGCTATATTTTTTGTGGAACAATAAGTAAGCCTCTATCCATCTGCAAAATACATTAAAAATAAAAAAAATGCTTTACTTTGCCACATCTGAAGAAATGCTGTAACAAATAAACTCTTTAAAAGACTGTATTAATACAAAGGACAGATATATTAAACCTAACACAAATCAGCCTGCTATGAAAACAGCCATAAAAAAAAAAACATCTGCTATGTTTCAAATGGAATCAGCCAACCATTTAAATCCCTTTTATAAAGCCTGTGTGAAGAAATGTAAGTAGGTAAGATTGAGTGCGTGTGTGAGGGGGTACTATTGGATCATAGGATCATAGGAACATAGGAAGTTACACCTGCAACACATAGACCTCACAGTCAGAGTGTCAAACAGTCACAGCCCTTAAGGCCAAACACAATGCCAGACACACTAGTCATTGGTGACTCCATAGTCAGACACACTGACGTCCCGCTCACCAGATTGAGTAAGGAGAAGGTCACAGTAAGCTGCCTGTCGGGTGCTAGAATCCGCCACATAACGCAAGCACTCAGGTCTCTCAACAGCAGGTACAAATACGACTCAGTCATTGTCCACGCTGGTGTAAACGACCTGAGACGTACCTCCTTGGACTACATGAAAAGAGACATTGAGGAGCTCTCTGATTATGTAGCCCAGGCAGGTATGACCCTGACCTTGAGCAGTATCCTACCTTCACCAAGAATGATGCCACAATACAGAGATAAGATGATCAGCTTTAACAATTGGCTTAAACTCTGGTGTCATTCAAAGGGGATCCAATGTCTGTCTGCCTGGGATGACATGCTGGACAAGCCACGCTGCCATAAAGGACGGCTTGCACCTGTCACCCTGGGATTCCGGATATTGGCAAAGGCTCTTGCCACCCCATAGTGCCTTTTTAGGCAAGGCTCAAATTCTAAACCTACCACCCTAGAACACAAAAAAGGAAAAAACTAAGGGTAATGCTGCTCAATGCCAGAAGTCTAAATCTCAAAATGCACGCACTCGAGGCCCTTCTCAGTATGGAGAACATCGATGTCTGTGCAGTGACAGAAACCTGGTTCAAGGCTCCTGAGAGCATCCCAGCACTATCAGGTTTTACCTCTTATCATGCTCCGCCCCAAAATCCGGACAATACCAAGAAAGGAGGGGGTATCCATATTCATCAAAGACACCCACACCTCAAGACTGGTGGCAACGCATGATGCATCGGAGACCATCCAGGTGCAATTAACCATAGGCAAGACTGCTCTGCAAATTGTAGCATGTTACAGGCCACCCTCACAAACTCAGGAACCTCACATGGCCTTCCTGAAAACACTAGAGGGATAAATGTATCACCAAACACCATCATACTAGGTGACTTCAATTACCCTAATATAGACTGGGAACACTACTCAAGCCCAAACACCCTAGCCCAAAAGTTCCTGGAATTCATAAACTCAAATGCCATGGAACAACTAGTCACCATCCCCACAAGAGGAGAAAACATACTTGATCTCATCATCACGAACATGGGAGCACAATGTTCAACACCGGAAGTATACCCCTCACTGGTGAGATCAGATCACAAACTAATCTCGCTGGAGGTCCTCATCCCACCCCCACCTGAAATAAAAAAGACCACAGTAAAGAACTTCTCGAAAGCCGACTTCACACTTCTAAAGACTAGTGTGGTCTCCTTTAAGGCCACCGAGCCGGCGGAAAACAGTACTCAAGCCGCTGAATCACTTACAAATACCTTCTACCAGCACCTGCAGGACTGCATGGATAAGGCAATCCCAAGCAAAACAAAGACTCTTTGTACCAAAGGCAAGCGTCCAGTCTGGTGGACCCCAGCCATAAACAAACTCTACAACAAAAGGAGGAAGCTACTACAAGATAGAGCAAAATCCTTAAAAGGTAAGAGACCCTTGATCACTATAAGTAAAAAACTAAGAACTCTCATAAAATCATCCAAAGCAAATTTTGAGAGAAAAATAGCTAAAGACTCAAAAGACAATCATAAGGCCTTCTTTAGCTATATTTAGAAACCTGGGAGGAACCTCCCAGATATGCTCAGAACTAGTTCAAAATGATGTGAAGATTACTGATCCTACAGACATTGCCAACATACTGGCTGACAGGTTCAGTGCAAACTCCTCCCCTTCCCCCCAAAAGGCGAGATATCTATACCAAGCGATTGCAGCCCCCAAACATCTCCAACGCCCAAGTGAGAACTGCTCTCTCCAAAGCAAAAACACAGCATCCATGGGACCTGATGGTGTCCCCGGCTGTGTGCTCCACGAACTCAACGAGGAATTAAACCCACAGCTAGGACAGCTGTTTAATCATAGTCTTACCTCTGGATACGCACCCAGGAGTGGCGCACTGCAACTGTGGTCCCACTTCACAAAGGCGGTGCCTCCACCGACCCTGGAAATTACCGCCCATTAGCTTGACAAGCCTTATCTGCAAAGCCATGGAGCGGATCATAATGGACCTCATAAATAAAGACATAGGGAATTTGCAGACTTTGGATCCATCCCAGTTTGGCTTTGTCAAAGGCAGATCATGCCTTCTAAACTTGGTTGACTTTTTCAAACAGTCACCAAAGCCATTGATGAGGGAAAGGCAGTCCATACAGCCTACCTCGATCTGGCGAAGGCCTTTGATACAATACCCCACTCGGGTATCATTGAAAAACTCATCAGCTTAAATGTTAACCCATACATCACAAGATGGGTTGCAAACTGGCTGAGTGACAGAACCCACAGGGTCAGAGTTGCTGGCGCCATGTCAGACTCAAAGCCTGTCACAAGTGGTGTACCACAGGGCTCAGTCCTGGGCCCACTCTTGTTTGGCATCTACTTTTCCAAGTACAAGCAAACACAGGAGGGTTATGGCTGACAAAGTTTGCAGATGACTGCAAACTGGGCCATAGTAGAAAACACATCTGACACAGATATCCTTCAGAAGGGTCTCACAGAAACGGATAACTGGTGCCAGAGCCATGGCCTAAAGTTAAATGCAAAACAATGCATAGTCATACCCTTCGGGAAAAACAAGGTTACCCCTAGCTACCAAATAGGTGGCAATCCACTGAGCATAGAAGAAGTTATCAGGGACCTGGGGACCCAGGTTGATAGTAGTCTGTCATTCGACACCCATGTAGCTAAAGTAGTTAGGAAGACCTTCAACATTGCCCACCTTATCATGAAGGGATTCTCATCTAGATCAAGGGAGGTCATAGTCTCCCTATACTCATCACTCATCAGACCAATGATTGAGTACAATGCCCCATTCGAATGTATCTGACCCGACACTTGCAGCAGCTGGAGAGGCCACAAAGTTCCTCACCAAAAGGATAAAGGGTCTCAAACATCTGTCCTATGCTGCCCGACTGAAAGAACTCCAGCTCTATTCAGTCGCCACCGCTTGCTCAGAGGTGACCTTTGCCTAACATACAAGGCCATGTCAAACCCAGATTTGATGAATATGCTTCACCTCAAAAATCTAGATCCGTCAGAGCCACAAGGGCGGAGACTTAAACCTCGACACGGCTATTAATAGGACGCTGGAGGGATAGATTCATCACCCAAAGACTCCCTATGCTGTGGAATAAAATCCCGGTATATGTGAGGCAGAGCACCTCGCTGGCCTTGTTCAAGAGAAATCTTGACCAATGGATGGGAGATCGCAGATATACCCCAGGGATTACCTCAGTGTCACTGCTCAACAGAGGCACAGCAAAATAATGGGTATAGTTCCCCATACTAAAGGGGTGGCGTAAGCCACAAAACTATGGGCTAGGCTTGTAAATGCCCTCGGGCAGATAGCCTAGTATGAACCTATGAACCTATGAACCTAAGCTGTTGGCCCTGAGACCCTTATAAGCATAGTCATGAGTTTGGCCCATGTTAAGATAAGTTAGCACCCGATGCCCCTGTCCAGCAGGGACACAGGTTGAATCCCAGGGATGTATTTTCTATTTTCCATCCAGTTATCCAGGTTGCACTTAAAAAGGGGTAAAGAGGTACACTGCTTGGTGTGGAGAGGGAGTCTATTCCACAGATGGGGGAGTCTCTGAGGCACAAATCTGTCCTGCCAACAAGTCCAATTGATGTCACAGACCAGGTTGAGGTTGCACGTATGGGTTAATAGAGTGGAGCTTAACTTGCAGATGTGCAGCAGTCCCATCAAGGCAGGATCCGAAATCGCCTTGTATGCCAGACAGAGGTGACCTCTGAGGAGTCTGTATGAAACTGAGTAGAGGCATAGGGCTTGTAGCTGTGTATGGTAGGTTTTTTGTCTGCTTTATTTAATTTATTTAAATTTACCTGTATAGGAGAGCTGGTCTAAAGGACCATTTTTAACCATGGCCCAGGGCCATAGGCAAAAATTACAACAGAAAAAATAATATATGAAGTACTGAATGGTACAAAGATTGTAATAAATGGTATAAAATTGTAAGAACTGATCAGTTATTACTAATGTCAATTATGTGTCATTATTTACTGACTTATTTATTTTTTATTGTATTTATTTACCAGGATAGTCCACTGGACTGTTAAGAGCGCATTTTTAGTGGAGGCCTGGGAAGATAAGGTCCACAAAAACATGAACATATAATAATATATACAACATGATAATTTTCACAAAGTATATGCACATAGGTTAGTAAATAATAATTAGAGAAAGTGACAAGAAAACAGAAGTTATCAGCTAGGTACAACTAAACACAAAGTTAATTTGCAGAATAAGACAACATGGCTGACATTGCAATAAACTTCCTGGCAAAAGATTTAGTTTGGTTATCACTATAAATTTAATAGTTAATGGTCACTGAGATAAGAATAACATTCATGAAGTAAATGCAGTCAGGGTTTAAAGGTGGATGCTTGGTACAACTACAGTTCCAGATAGAAGAGAAGTATCTTTGTAAATAAGTTTTAAATGAAGCATGATTCTGATTAGTTCTAATTATTAATTGGAGGGCATTCCTGGATCTGTCTACAGAATATGAGTAAAGAAGCTGTTTGGCAGGTAAATTTGGCTTGTGGACTTGCAAGAGGTGTTGTTTTTCTGATCGGAGAGGCCTTTTGGGATGGTAGGAACTAAATAGAAAACTAAGAACAAGACAGTCAAATGGTTTATATATTATTTTGTGGACAGTTGTTAATTGTAGGAATGAGAGATAGTGTGGGAGTTCTAGCCAGTTCAGAGATTGTAGAGCAGAGCAGTGATGGGTATAATGCTTGGCATTTGTTGCAAACTTGGTGATTTTGTGATAACATGTTTCAAGCTTTGTCTTTAGGGAAGATTGTAGGTTGGTAAGTTAAAGAGCACTATAGACGAGAGAGGGAAGTAGGTAAGTAGTGCAAGTGCTTGTTTAGTGGAGGGGCTAAGGAAGTGTTTCTGTATAGAATGCCTAGCTTTTGGTGATTTTTGTTAATGTTATGATGTATGTGCAGGTCAGATTTTAGAAGTTCATCTATTATTACTCCAAGCAGTTTAGTGTGAGTAACTACTTCAATTATTGTATTGCTCTGGGAATGTATGGTGAACTGTTTTTTGTCTATGGGAGTTTTTTCTTAGGGTTAAATAGAATTAGCTTGGCTTTGTTTGGATAAGAGACAGATGAGTATTGGAGGTAAAGGCCAGTTGAGTAATTTGTTGAAGATCAGACATGGAATCAGTGTGACATGCAATAGTAGAGTCATTTGCATATTGTATGAGAGAACTTTGACCAAATGTAGCCTGGAGACTATTAATAAAGACACTAACTAAATAGGAGGGGTCTTAGTACAGAGCTTTGAGGAACACCAGTAGAGATGTGAAGATATGGAGAGAGGGAATTTTGCCATTTAACTGCCTGCTGTCTGTCTGATAACAGTTGAGCAAGGAGGGGGAGAGGCCAATTTTGGAGATTTGGTTTAGACGAAGGGGGTGAGACACTTTATCAAAGACTTTTGACAAATCATGAAGTATGGAGGAGACAATCTTACCTAAGTTTCTAGCTTTATTAACAGAATCCATAAAGGATATCAAGGTAGTCATAGTACTATGACGTGGTCTAATTCCATGTTGTATGGGGGATAGGATATGGTTACTATGTATAGCTTTATTAACAGTGTCCATAAAGGATATCAAGGTAGTCATAGTACTATGACGTGGTCTAATGCCATGTTGTATGGGGGATAGGATATGGTTACTAAGTCTAGCTTTATTAACAGCATCCATAAAGGATATCAAGGTAGTCATAGTACTATGACGTGGTCTAATTCCATGTTGTATGGGGGATAAGATATGGTTACTAAGCCTAGCTTTACTAACAGCATCCATAAAGGATATCAAGGTAGTCATAATACTATGACATGGTCTAATTCCATGTTGTATGGGGGATAGGCTATGGTTACTAAGTCTAGCTTTATTAACAGTGTCTGTAAAGGATATCAAGGTAGTCATAGTACAATGACGTGGTCTAATTCCATGTTGTATGGGGGAATAGGATATGGTTACTTAAGTCTAGCTTTATTAACAGTGTCCATAAAGGATATCAAGGTAGTCATAGTACAATGACGTGGTCTAATTCCATGTTGTATGGGGAATAGGATATGGTTACTTAAGTCTAGCTTTATTAACAGTGTACATAAAGGATATCAAGGTAGTCATAGTACTATGATGTGGTCTAATTCCATGTTGTATGCAGGATAGGATATGGTTACTAAGGAGAAAGTGTAGGACTTGTATATGCATGCAATTTTTGAGGATCTTGGAGATAGGAGAGAGGATGGCTATAGGGCAGTAGTTGAAGATGTGGGTAATATTGCCACCTTTGTGAAGGGGTGGCATAAATGCCTTTTTCCAATTTTTTGGGACATAGGATTCTAGGCTAGATCTGTTAAGGAGTATATGGGCAGGGTAGGCAATGGCTTTGGTTGCTAATTTTAAATATTTGGTAGGTAGGTTATCAGCTGCATTAGAGCTAGGTTTGAGATTGAGGAGTATTTTTTTTTTATTGTAGTAGTTGGAATAGGATTAGGTATGAATGTGGGTGAAGGATGGGTTGTAGTTTCATGGGGCTGATGGCATGGTGTAGAGGAAGGGAAGAGGGTGGAGGAGGATAGTACTGATGGCTCAGTATAGCTTGTACTGTAGTGCTGTTGGGGAAAGTTAGCAGTGATGTTTGCTATAGTATTAATAAAGTGTGAGTTAAAGAGACTAACTATTTGTTGTGGTGTTTCATCAGGAAGTGGACATGGTATGCTATTGTGCCCAGGTTTAGAAGTGATATAATGGATGACCAGAATATTTTTGGGTTATGCCTAAGGTTAGATTGAAGTTTTAGATAATACTCTTTCTTGTCATCGGTTATGTGTCTTTTTACTATGCTGTGATGCTGTTTGAATCTTAACAGGTCTGGTGGATTTTTGTTTTTGCCACTCTTTCCAAGTTTTGCTAGTTAGCATAAGTTCCTTAGTTGGTTTAGCTAGCCTTGGGGCATGGTTGGTTTGGTCCTTCTTATATGAGGAGGCGCAAGCCTGTTTAAAGCATCTAAAAATATTGTATTAAAGTACTTCACTGCATTGTCTAGTGGAAGGCTTTTTAGGATGCTCCAGTTCATATTTTTTAGTGTATTAATGAAAGTACATAGCTCGAAGTTAGTCAGATTTCTTGTTAGCTTATAATGATGTTATTTTTGAAAGGAGGGAGCTGTTTGATGGATAAAGGTGGGGAGGTGGTCACTAAGTGCATTACGGAGTGTAAGAGCTGAAGAGAATTTACTTGGATCAGTAACCAGTATCCAGTCTAGGATAGAACCATATTTATTGTTCATATCAAATCTAGTTGGACTGGTAATAAGTTGAGTGAATTTAAACAGGTTGATATTTGCGGATGGAAATTCAGAGCAGAAGTTTAGCCAGTTAAGATTAACATCACCCAGAATGATTGTTTCATTTCTTATAGTACTAGAGATCCAAGTAAGGATGTCTTCCAGTATAGGTATGTTACTGCCAGGGGGAATGTATAGAACTATGATACATACTCTTTTAAAGTTATTTATTTTTAGGAAAAAATATGAATTTCTGCATTAGAAAACTGTGGAATATTAAGAGTAAGGGACTATGTTGTAGGTGTTAGAGAAAAGCAGTGCAATGCTGCCTTCTTTTTTGTGGGACCTATCTGATCTAATTGTTTTGAAGCTTGGAGGGAGGAATTCAGAATCTTTCACACAGGGTTTTAGCCTGGTCTTGGTAGCAGCAATGATGTCAGGTTGATTGTGGGCTCCCCAGGCATGAAACTCAGTAATTTTGTTATGAATGCTTTGAAAGTTTAATGTTATGTAAGTATATGTAAGTATACATGTAAGGATTTACAGGAATTATTAGTGTTAGATAGTGAAGGTAGGTTAGTGGAAGTGGGTCCTGGATTAGGGTGAATGTCTTCACAGAGGGAAATGATAGAAATTCTAGGAGAGTAAAATAATGGTTGTTGGTTACCTTTAGATCCACATAGGAGATTCTGTAAGCAGAGGATACAGTTTATTAAAGGAAAGTGAAAGATAGAGTTTTTTAATGGGAGAATTTTCACTTTGTGGGAGAGTAGTGACTTTATTTGATAGAGGCTAAGAGAAATGTCAGAGTAGCTTTCAGATGGGTTCAATAGGCAGGTTGTAGCTGATGAGGGTTAAGAAGGAAAGGAGGTAGAGTTGAGTGCTGTAAGATTTAGTAGTAAAAAGGGTAAACAAGGTGATACGAGAAAGAAGCAATATGTTTAGACTTAAGGGAGACATAGTGAAAAAGATGGTATGAAAGTTTTTCAAGAGAGAAAAATGGCTAGTTTATAAGATTCGAGTAGAAGAGGAAATTGAGGGGAATGTAATTAAGGAAGATAGAGAAGTGGAATAGAGTGTAGTGAACGTGTCATACTAGGTCTGGATGCTTTAGAAAGTAGAGGATGATTGATAGGAAATGAACAGATAGGATTCAGAGGAGTTAAGAACAGAGTGAAATAGTAATAGAGAGGTATAGTTTTTGGGTAACTTTTGAGTTCCTTTGTGTAGTGATAGAGTGTAGTGGAGGAGGGTAATTAGAGAAGACAGTATGTGAAAGGATGATATAGAATGAGAATTGTTGGAGGGGAGGTAATTGATAGGATTATGATGGTCAGTCTAGTTAAAGTGGATGGAGTTCCATGATTTATAATAGTGGGGCCTGGTGGGAATTGAGGGTTAGGTTGGGGAACAGAGTGGGCTGACCCATGACAAGAAAACTATCAGGAAACAACAGAAAGGTACGTGGGTAAAATGCAGAGAAAGACAAGTTTTAAAAACTATCGCTGGTAGATCTAGCAATGCTATACTTATTTAGTTATTACATACCTCAGTTCAGATTAATATATAGCTGTAGATAATTAGAGACCTTGCTAGTGAGCACTGTAGAAGAAGGGGTAATGGCCATAAGAGTAAAAATGGGGTTGTAACAGTGATTAAGCTACTTGCCTTTACTATAAAATTTATGCAGCAGAAAAACCTGACTGTTGGGTCAGGTGGGGAGTTCTGCAAGCTGCATTAAAGCCAGAGGAGTGGGCACCACCACCACTATTACAGCTTAAACTTAACCGTAGCCAGCAGGTAACAATTTAAGGTAAAATACAGAAAATAAGGTTTACAAGTATATAGGGATTGGTGATATAGGTTTAACGGTGAACTTTTTAGATGTATGTTTATGGTGGGACCTTACTGAATATAGGTTCCATAGTAAAATATATAGAAAAAGACGTTCACAAATGGTTACTTGCATTATAAAAGCAACCATCCTAGACATATTATCAAAAATATCCCAAGAGGGCAATATATAAGAGCTAGTCGGATGACTAGTAAAAAGAAAGATTTAGTTGAAGAATTTCATTTTATAACTTCTTTGTTTGTGGAGAGAGGTTATGACTTTGATGTTTTAATAAATAGTGGAAATGAAATTTTTGAGAAACATGAATCTTTATTTCCAGCAATATTAAATAAACCTTTGAAGTATAATAGAATTAATAATTGTAAACTTAAGACCCCTAAAAGGAATGTATATGTTCATTGGAAATGAGTGGTGAAATGAATACTATTGCATCAGTTTTAACTAAAAATTGGAGAGTGATCCAAGGAAATCAGGATGTTGCAAAGGTTTTAGGTGGTAAACCACACTTTGTTTTTAGGAATTCTTACAACATTAAAAACATGCTGGAATATCAGAATACTGTTTTTAAGAAAAATATTATTGAGAAAAAAGGCATGTTTTGCTGTCATAGTTGTAAAATCTGTAGATTTATTTCTGTTGGTACTAGTATTTCAATATTGAATAGTGATAGAATTTTTGAAGTACCAGGATATGCAGACTGTAATTCGTGAAGGGGTAGTTTATGTTGGTATGTGTACGGCATGCCCAGCATTTTATGTAGGAATGACTACACGCAATTTAAGTACCCGCATAAAAGAACATATATACAGCATTAAAAGTAAAGACGACAATAATGCCTTATATAAACATTCCATTAATTGTGAATTTTTTAAAAAATTTGTATTTTCAGTGTTGGAAATTTGCAAACCTGACTATAGAGCCGGTGACTTTAAGAATTTTTTGGAACAAAAGGAAACATTATGGCAGGTCAGGTTGAATTCTGATAAATTTCCTGGTTTAAATGAAGCAATAAATGTGAAATGTTTTTTAAAATATAGAAAGTTAGGTATAAATAAAGAACAAAATATACTGCAATTATTTAATAATTAATTATGTTTTTAATGAATTTTATAAAAACTTTTTATAAAGTACATATTAATTAATTGTTTAATTGGATTATATGATATGTGATAATTGATTGTGTATTTAAACAGAGTGAAATGGTTTGTGAGTATTTTCTGATGAAGTCGTATGATGAAAGCGTGTATTAAAGTGTGTTGTACGCTATCGAGTTGAGTATTTTATTTGGTGACATCCATTTACATATTCTACTTCTACTTCTCTGTGTCACCTTATACGAACTGGTGCTTGGTGGAGTTCGTTTTGCTATTTTATTTGTTACTTTTTTGGTGTGGCATGGCGGAAGCAGTGGAGGACTCCTTACTTAATTTATCTATACACCCGACGCCATCGGCAATGGGTGAAAATGTGAATACTATTCTATTGACTACTTTGTTGGATATTCAGGCTTCGTTAAAGATTCTTATCACCAAATCGAATGTACAAGACAGTGCGGAGAGGACGTCGAGCCCGATGACATCATTTCAAGAAGACGAGACGGTGGTAGATCTGGGAAGTCCCACAATGGAAAGCAACGGGCGAGGAGCAAGAAGAAATGGTCTGCAATTTCCCGTCCGTAATACAGCCGATAAGTGCTGCGAACATTTGTTACATGGAGAAGAGAATCCTTTTCGGAGTTTTAGTCGGAACAGAGGTGCCAGTAATTTTGGGTCGGTTTCCACGCAACGGGAACAGTTGTTAAGACTGTTAAAAAGGTACAAATCATTACAATTGGAAAACTGCTATTTTTCTAAATGTTTGGAACTTGGTATTGTTCCGAAAGGCTTACGGTTCTTCAAATGCCCCAATGGGGTCAATTTGGGGAATCCAATGTTTAAGACTTTGGTGACATTCTTTAACGAAGCAGGACTGAATTTTTTGAGACTTTTAAGTGATAACAACAAAGAGAAAATGGACTTGTTGAGAACGGAAATCAACACCATTGAAAATTATATTAAAAGTAATTTATCTAGTGAAAGTTTTGAATTGTTGTTTAATGTGTTATCACGAGAGGTTAATGTACATGCCACAGAAGTGTTCAATAGAAAGCACTCTAAACTGATACGTGACATTGAAGTGTATAATAATAATGCTGCTTATAATAACTTTGCGCCTAACAGTAGGGGGAACAATTTTTCTGGTAAGAAGCATAGTAATATTATAGCTGGGGACGACTTTGCCAATCAGCGTGTTAATCAGCGTTCTTTCAGTGAAGTGGTGAACGCGAATAACATAGTGGACAGTGGGAATTTTGATAAAGGCAATGATAATATAACTGTTATTACTAGTGAAAAAACAGCAAAGGTTAGTGTTTCTAATGGTAGCAGCGTAATTAGTGAAGATATTGGTAAGCCACAAAGGGTAGGATTAAATAGGCCTTCACCGGCCAGGGGACAACAAAGCACTAGTGTAAAACCTAAAACAGTAAATGAGGCCTTAATGGCAAAAAGGAACCAAAGTAATAAATCAACTGTTTTGACAAGAAGTCGTACTTTTTTGGGGTCAAATTCGTCGGGGGACGAAGCATGATGGATGACATTGACTGTTTTAACATTATTAATTTAACAGAACATGTTTTTTCAAGTGATGAGTTAAATGTATTAAAATATGGTTTCAATTTTGTGCCATATTATAAAGCTAATTATAGCTGTACAGTTGTTGATGTTAAGAAATTTGTTAGAAATTTAAATTTAGCCTATGTGATGCATGATATACCTGAATGTAGTAAAGCATTAATAAAACCATCAAGTTTTGTTCCTAAATTACAGCACACTATGGAAGTATTTGAGAAAATATGTATTGAGGACATAAAAAGGCATTAAAAAATATTAAGAAAAATAATGATAATTTAAATAGAGAGGAAAGAAAGGCCTTAGAACATCTTATAGCTTTAAGAAGTACAATGCGTTTTATGAAAAGCGATAAAGGGTCTAATGTAGTAATAATGGAACAACAAGTGTATAACAGCAGTATGGAAAAAATTTTAGACAATCAAGAAGAATATGAAAAGTTAAGTTGTTTGACATACATAAGAAGTTTAGATTTATTGAATCACAGTTATATGAAGCTTTAATGTCTCGGTACATTAATGTAGAATTATATAATTTTTGTTATGTACAACATCCCAAAATAGGGGTGATTTTTGGAATCCCTAAAATCCATAAGGATTCCAAGAGACCACCTTTTAGACCTGTGGTGTCAAGTCCACATTCTAGTACTGAAGGTATCTCATTAATTATAGATGCTGTTCTAGGACCGATTATACAGAAAAGTTCGTCCTATATTAAAGATTCTTGGCATTTTTTGGAAGAAGTTAGTAATTTTGCCAAAGAAAATGTTTTTGACCCCATAAAGCATATTATTTTTACTTTGGATGTCACATAATTGTATACGTGCATCCCACATGATAAAGGCATTGAAGCTGTACGCATTTATTTAACTAGGAACAAATTAGTTTCAAATGACATAATTTCCACTATTTGTGGTTTTTTAGAAATCGTGTTGGAAAACAACTATTTCATTTTTGATAAACAGTATTACAGGCAAAGGAAAGGAATTGCTATGGGGTCACCAGCTGCCCCGTCGTTTGCCAATACAGTCATGGCTTGGTGGGAAATGGATATTTTATCTATTATATCAAAGAAGTTTACTATTGTTTTCTATAAAAGGTTCATTGATGATTTAATTTTTATAATTGAAGGAAATGAAGTTGTAGTAAAAAATCTCACCATGCAGATTAACAGTCATTACGATTTTTTAAAATTTACCATTGGTGATATAGGTTTAACGGTGAACTTTTTAGATGTATGTTTATGGTGGGACCTTACTGAATATAGGTTCCATAGTAAAATATATAGAAAAAAGACGTTCACAAATGGTTACTTGCATTATAAAAGCAACCATCCTAGACATATTATCAAAAATATCCCAAGAGGGCAATATATAAGAGCTAGTCGGATGACTAGTAAAAAGAAAGATTTAGTTGAAGAATTTCATTTTATAACTTCTTTGTTTGTGGAGAGAGGTTATGACTTTGATGTTTTAATAAATAGTGGAAATGAAATTTTTGAGAAACATGAATCTTTATTTCCAGCAATATTAAATAAACCTTTGAAGTATAATAGAATTAATAATTGTAAACTTAAGACCCCTAAAAAGGAATGTATATGTTCATTGGAAATGAGTGGTGAAATGAATACTATTGCATCAGTTTTAACTAAAAATTGGAGAGTGATCCAAGGAAATCAGGATGTTGCAAAGGTTTTAGGTGGTAAACCACACTTTGTTTTTAGGAATTCTTACAACATTAAAAACATGCTGGAATATCAGAATACTGTTTTTAAGAAAAATATTATTGAGAAAAAAGGCATGTTTTGCTGTCATAGTTGTAAAATCTGTAGATTTATTTCTGTTGGTACTAGTATTTCAATATTGAATAGTGATAGAATTTTTGAAGTACCAGGATATGCAGACTGTAATTCGTGCGGGGTAGTTTATGTTGGTATGTGTACGGCATGCCCAGCATTTTATGTAGGAATGACTACACGCAATTTAAGTACCCGCATAAAAGAACATATATACAGCATTAAAAGTAAAGACGACAATAATGCCTTATATAAACATTCCATTAATTGTGAATTTTTTAAAAAATTTGTATTTTCAGTGTTGGAAATTTGCAAACCTGACTATAGAGCCGGTGACTTTAAGAATTTTTTGGAACAAAAGGAAACATTATGGCAGGTCAGGTTGAATTCTGATAAATTTCCTGGTTTAAATGAAGCAATAAATGTGAAATGTTTTTTAAAATATAGAAAGTTAGGTATAAATAAAGAACAGAATATACTGCAATTATTTAATAATTAATTATGTTTTTAATGAATTTTATAAAAAATATTTCGAAAAAGTACATATTAATTAATTGTTTAATTGGATTATATGATATGTGATAATTGATTGTGTATTTAAACAGAGTGAAATGGTTTGTGAGTATTTTCTGATGAAGTCGTATGATGAAAGCGTGTATTAAAGTGTGTTGTACGCTATCGAGTTGAGTATTTTATTTGGTGACATCCATTTACATATTCTACTTCTACTTCTCTGTGTCACCTTATACTGAACTGGTGCTTGGTGGAGTTCGCTTTTGCTATTTTATATAGGGAAAGAACCCCTACTCTGTTTGGATAGCTCTTGCAGGCTATGTGAACATAGGTATTTGCAAATGCACTTGGAAATGCTTGTCTTGTGGATCCGCTTTGATAGATGAAGAGCAACTTTACTTTAGTTAATCAATTAAAGCAGTACCAAATACTAGTTAGATACATTTTTTTCATGTAATAGATGCAGGTCAACATATTGTGGGAGGAAAAGAATGAAAAGAGAAAAATATGTACAAGTAACAGTGGCAAGTAAGCTGAGGGCATCAAATTCCCAAGATAGCCAAGTGTAAAAATGAGGACAGGAGTAGAAATAAACAGTTTGCCAAGAGGTGTTCAGGAAGCAAAAATAAGAAAAAGCAGATGAAATTAGCAAATATAGAGAAATATGGAGCAGGAGGAAGGCACACAGAGATCTGCAGATACAGTTAGAGGACAGAGGAGCACTAAAGCAACAAACAACAACCAGCAGATATCATGAGAAATGTTTATGAATCAGCAGTACAAACAGACTCCAGTAACATGCAAACAAACGAATGATCAAGATTTCTAGTAGATAATAGCAATTAATATAATGAAACATTTCAATGGTCACTGTGTATCATAGTGTGTAGTAACATCATCTACTATAAACTGTTTAAAAGAGCATTGGTTTTACAAAATGCTAGCTAGTAGTCATTGCCTAGCAGTTATGAATCACTTGCAAGCTTTAATTGCATTACCCAGGCACAAACGAGAACACTTGCATTTCCACAGAGTAAAAACAGGAAAATAGTATATTCAGGTAAATAGTATGTTCAGACTTCAGCAGCAGTAAACATTACACTGGAAATCTCAAGACATCATTCAGTTGAGACAAAAATCCAAAAATACACTATTGTTTAAATAACAGAAACAAGTTTTCTTACTATCTTGCTAGCACACAGCTTGGGGGTCTTGAGCAGGTGATCTATTGTAAGGGAGTTAATTAGAAAAGAGGAACATTATTGTGTGACTTGAGATTCAAAATAGCACAACGGATTATGGGTAATGTAGTAAAGGTGGGCAAGAGAAGTCTAAAGTTGCTAAAGGTAACTTGGGGGCGGGCCAAGCCATGACAGTGGTGGGGAAGGAGAAGACAAACAATCAGGAAACAACAGAAAGGTAAGTGAGTTAAATGCAGAGAAAAGCAAGTCTTAAAGACTGTCTCTGGTAAATTTAGCAATGTTATACTTTTTAGTTATTACATGCTTCAGTTGAGATTAATATATAGCTGTAGTTAGAGACCTTGCTAGTGAGCACTACGGAAGAAATGCTAATGGCCCTAAGAGAAAAAATGGGGTTGTAACAGAAATGAAGCCACTTGCCGTTACTACAAAATTTATACATCAGAAAAATGGACTGTCAGGCTGGGTGGGGATTCTGAAAGCTGCGTTACAGCCAAAGGAGGAGGAACCAGCACAGATATTACAGCTTAAACTTAACAGTAGCCAGAAGCTAACAATTTAAGGTAAAATACAGAAAATAAGATATATAAGTATCTAGGGAAAGAACCCCTTCTCTGTTTGGATAGCTCTTGCAGGCTATGAGAACATAGGTATTTGCGAATACACTTGGAAATAATTGTCTTGTGGATCTACTTTGATAGATGAAGAGCCATGTCACTTTAGTTAATCAGTTAAAGCAGTACTAAGTGCTAGTTAGATACAATTTTTTCGTGGGGTAGATGCAGGGCAATATAAATGGCTGGATAGCTCTTGCAGGCTATGCGGACATAGGTGTTTGCGAATGTACTTGGAAATACTTGTCTTGTGGACCCGCTTTGATAGATGAAGAGCAGCATTGCCCTAGTTAATCATTTAAAGCAGTACCAAATGCTAGTTAGATAACATTTTTACAGGGTAGATGCAGGGCAATATATCTGTTTGGATAGCCCTTGCAGGCTGCATGAACATAGGTGTTCAAAATAATGTTGGTGGGACAAAAGCCAAAAAATAGGAACAGATTTTAAATATTGCTCTTATAGAGTTAGAAGGCTGCAGCCTACTAGAATTAAGAGGTTTTGTGTTAGCAGACATTTTCTGAAGGATAGGACATGCTTGTCATTATTTATTGACTTCAGTTACCAGTGCTTCGCCAGAAAACCAAACATTTTATGAGAAATAGTTACAAAATTAGGCAAAAATCTGGACATTCTACAGAACTCCGGTCACTTGAGAGGTATGGTGCACTGACTGGGCTGGTGGATATCTCAAGTTAAAATATAATACAAATCAATGTAGTAGTATGTCTTGTGTACACTTCCAAACATTTGTATTCTCAGTTTATTGTATATTGCTATTTCGTGAGACACAGCTTTTTCTTTAAAAGAAAAATACAACTGAATTTATTTCCTTGGTTTATAGTCATCATTTCATCAAAAGGCTAGAAATAACTATAAAATGTACTTCAGAACATGTATAATTCCATGGTTTGTGGATGACTTTTGGCCAAAAGAACCCTGGCTTAATTTAAATATTTGCAGAGCTTTATTGACCACTTATGGTGTGTTGAAAGGATACAAAAAAAAGCAAAGCTGAAGAGTACTGAATTTCTTTTTTAGCCATGATTGTTGTTCAAAATGCATCTCAAAACACTTTGAATCCTATACCTTCTGGGGACTAGTGACACCCCAGATTTGCAGGTTAATCACTCTTGGAGAGTGACATGTATTCACAAGTCTTGTGTTAAAGAAAATAATAATAATGGAAATTTGAGGGAAAAGTGAGGTTG
Organism: Protopterus annectens; assembly: GCF_019279795.1. Classification (NCBI taxonomy): domain Eukaryota; kingdom Metazoa; phylum Chordata; order Ceratodontiformes; family Protopteridae; genus Protopterus; species Protopterus annectens. The sequence continues at coordinate 710,569,703 of NC_056732.1, read as the reverse complement.
TGGCCAGTTAGGGTGTGTTGAAATGATGCAAGAAAATCCTAAAGAGTAAGACAACATGGCAAAAAGTAGATAAAAAGTCCCATGGATGCTGTGAAGCCAGAATGGAGACAACTAAAGGGTGCACCAGGAGATGTGTGCATGGGGAGAGCACTGGATGAGGGGTGGGGTTCGTGGAGCCCTAGGCTTAGGGTGCTATTTCACCTAAGGCTGATTGACCCTGAATGGAATAAGCTTGTTTTGGTTGGAATGAATAAACCTGGAATTCACTTAAAAAGGAGGCGCTGAAATGGTATTAGATGAAGCAAGAGCAAGTTACCTACACTGGAGAAAGGAAAAGGTAGTGATACTTAAAGGGCTCATCATCATCATCATCATCATCATCATCATTATCAGCCCCCCTTTTCCCATTTTTCTACATGGGGTAGGGGTATCGTGTTAACCTTTGCCACCTCTCTAGATTCAGTGCCACACTCCTGCCTTCTTCAACACTCATGCCTGACTGTCGCAGATCTTCTTTCACACAATCCATCCACCTCTTTGCTGGATGTCCTCACTTCCTCTTACCTTCTTCCTGTCTGTCCCAAATCTTCCTCACCAGAGTGTCTTCTGCTTTTCTACATGTGCCCAAACCACCATAATCTGTTCTCTTTGATATTTTCTGCAATTGGAGCTACATTGGCTTCTGCTCTTATGTCTTAATTTCTTCACCTGTCCCACAGTGCATATCCTATCACCTTTCTCAGGCACTTCATTTCCATCACCTCTAGCTTCTTCAACTGTTCTGCCTTTACTGCCCAGGTTTCTGTACCATACAGTAGTACTGGTCAGACCACTGTATTGTACACCTTACTTTTCAGCGTCTTTGGCATTCTTCTGTCATAGACTACACCTGATACTATATGCCAGTTGGCTACAGCCCTTCTGATTCTAGCTTTGACCTCTTCATTCAGACTTCCCTTCTCCTCAACTCCCCACCCCGAGATACTTGAAACTGTTGACCTGTTCCACTAGCTTCCCTTCTATCGCTATTCTCAGCTTCTTTTGATTTCCCAATTTGCTGCCATTACCACTGTTTTATCCGTGCTTAGTTTCACCCATGTGGCTTCAGATTTGCATTCCATTCTCCTGTCCTTTGCTGAAGTTCTAGCTCAGAGTCTGCCTGCACTGCCACATCATGTGTATACATCAACTTTGTTGATCCCTCCCCTCCAACCTATTTGCCAATGTAGTCCATCTCCAGTCTGAATAGCAGTGGGCTCACAGCTGAACCCTGATGTACACCCACATCCACTGGGAACCCCTCTGTGAGGCCGAACACTGTTCATAATTGAGTCATTGGGTCCTTGTACATAGCCCGCACTAATTCTACCAATGTTTCTGGAACTTCAAACCACCACAGCACTGCTCAGATCAGCTTTCTTGGGACCTTGTCATATGCTTTCTCCAAGTCTAGGAATGCCCAGTTGGACTCTTTCCTCATCTCTAGTTTCTTCTCAAGTATCTGTTTCAATGCAAACATCAGGTCAATTGTGCTGCATCCTGATCTGAATCCAAACTGCTCATCTCCCATCTTACATTCTATACTCTGCATATCTGTTTATCAATCACCCTCTCCAGAACTTTCATGCAATGTGATAGGAGTTTGATGCCTCTGTTAGGACTACAGAAAAGATATGTGGCTGAACCAGGTATGGAAATAAGGTACATAAGGAAAGCTGATGGTGGAATGCAGAAGTCCCCTCTACCATTATCAGGAATATTCTCAATGACTAAGAAATGAAAGCTATGATGGGGGAATGTTAGTACATGTCTGGCTAAGGCCCTCCCCCTTAAGATTAGAAGAAAGAGAATTGGTCTGGCAAATAAAACTGAATTCTTCGGTGTCTCCTGGATTAAATGACACCATCTCCATCACTAGTCTATTAAAATTAAAAGCATTATTTAGATAGTGTTTTTATTCTGGTAATTTAATTTATGTATTATTTATCAGATAATATATATATATATATTTTTTATATGTTTATCCCTGAGATTTGATAATATTTGAAAATTTATTATTTGAAGATCTCATTGACAGGATGTGATGTCATTTTATATTTGTATTTAAGCACTTTATTTCCCTTGTAATTTGTCTGATGAAGTTTATCTATTGTGTATAAACGAAAGCACTCATTTTATTTATAACATTGTGTCCAGCGTGGTGTTTTTTGTTTTAATACGTTTGATATATTTGGCTGAGAAAATTCTATGTTGATAAGTGGAAGCAATTTTCCGGCTGGTGCTTAGCCTATAACCAGGTGCTTGCCACTGATGCTGAAATTTTTGTGTGAGTTACTTTCCCCTGTCCTCACTTATTCCTCTATAAATTTCATCTTGTTGCCATTTCAATATGTCTGCCTACAGATTATCGACTTTTTTCTCTGTTGTCAAGCAGTTTCCGAAAGCAGTTTTGCACCTGAGACTTCCTTGTAAACAAGTTGCTCCTCTTTGGGAGCTCAACAATCTGCTGGAGAAACTGATTATATCACCTTTTGATCCTGCACATCAAGCTGATTTAAGGGTCTTGACTTGGAAAACTGTTCTCATCATTGCCCTGACAGGGGCAATAAGAATATCTGAATTACAAGTTCTCATTATTTTCCATAGGGATAGGGTATCTTTAAGGACAAACCCTCTCATTCATTCTCAAAGTGGTTTCAGAGTTTACTTTGAATCAAGTCATCAAACCAATTTTCTATCTCAAAAAATAAATAAATAAAACAGAGGGAGAACAGATTCTGAACACTCTGTAGGCATGCATAGGTAGCTCAGGTACTGTCTTGAGAAAAGTAAGCTCATTAGAAAAGCTGAACAACTATTTTTTTTTATCAAGCGGCAACAAGGGACACTCTGTGTCTAAGTAGAAAATTTCCAGGTGGATGTCCTGAGCTATTTTTTTTTTTTTTTATATTTGCACCCTGGCAAATCCATTCCAGGAAATATCAAGGCACAGCCCACTGCAACTTATCTTCTTTGATGAGGTGGACTCTAGAAGCATTCTGTGCATGGTCCTCTGTGCATACACTTACAAAGCATTACAAACTGGATTCTTTTTTAGGCCTAGGTCTAACTTTGCAAGGACCATTCTCTAGGGGCTCATAAATCTATATTTCTATATTCCTCCTCCTCGGATGGAAAAGCTTTTCTGTTCATATATCCTAAAGGCTACTGCAGCATTTGGAATGATGAACATAGTACAGATGTGTAAGTTGCATTTACTGATACTGTACGTTTTTTATGGAATGGGTATTACACATTCTTGTATCATATTATTACATTTGTAAATGCACAATGGTTACAAAAATGCACAGGAAGAAGCCTTAAGACAGTTATTTGAATGCTTAACTACAAGTGATTATGTATGTAAGTGCCTAAATATGTTAGTAACATTAGCAGATGAATGGAAGATATTACCAGTATATATGATAATGAGCGGGTTCTCAGCATGCACACCTCACCTCCTACTCCACTTAAACCCACATCACACATGTAAGTGACCAAATATGTTAGTAACATTAGCAGATGAATGGGAGATATTACCAGTATATATGATAATGAGCAGGTTGTCAGCATGCACACCTCACCTCCTACTCCACTTAAACCCACATCACACATACTAACATGTGCAGAGGTTTTCACCAGAAACATACCTAAACACCAGAGACCTCCAAAACACAAATACAAGGATAATATACATAATACTTCCTCTGCAGAACACAATACACATAATAGCTCATGCACCCAGTGTCTCACCTGTTAAGCCCTTAAGGCAAAACAAAAATCCAAACATATCAGTCATAGATGATTCCACTGGGAGACACACAGATGTCCCTCTTACAAGGCTGGATAAGGAAAAGGTCACAGTCCGCTGTCAGTCAATTGCCAGGATCCACCATAACACACAGTTACTCAAGTCTCTTAACAACAGGTACTGGTATGACTTCGTCATAGTCCATCTTGTTGTGAACAACTTGAGATGTACCTCTCTGGACTATATGAAAAGAGACATGATTGAGCTCTCAGACTATGTGTCTCAGGCAGGTATGTTCCTAGCCTTAAGCAGCATTTTACCTTCACCTAGGATGATGCCGCAATACAAACAGAAAATGATTAACTTCAATAATTGTTTTAGTTTCTGGTGTTATTCTAAGGGGATCCAGTATCTGTCAGCCTGGGATGACATGATCAACAGACCTCAATGCTCTGCCAGAAATGATCTTCATTTGTCATCTCTGGGATTTTGACTACTGGCTAAGGCTCTTGCCACCCCTATAGTGCCTTTTTTAGGCAGTGTCTCAAGTACAAAATTTCCAATGTAAAAGTTAATCTAAAAACAACCTCAGGGTTATGCTGTTAAATGCTAGGAGTCTTAACAAGAAACCACACTCACTGGAAGCAATCCTCACCTTGGAAGACGCAGACATTTGTGCAGTGACAAAAACCTGGTCCCAGGCTGTGGAGACCACCCTGGCCATACCGGATTATACCTCCTTCCACACATTTAGACCACAAACTTAAGCATGAAAACTGAAGGAGGTGGTGTATCAATATTCATTAAAGATAAATACACCTCCAGATTGGTTAAAAAGTATGATTCCCTGGAAATACTTCAGGTGCAATTAACTGTTGGTAGGACACCTATTCAAGTTATTGCCAGCTACAGGACCCCCTCCATGAATCAGAACACCCATTCTGCCTATTTGGAGCTGCTGTACTTGAGTCTATCAAGATACATCCGAACACCATGGTTTTGGGTGACTTTAACTACTAATCTATCGACTGGGTAAATTACTTGTGCTCAACCTCACTTGCCAAAACATTCCTCGAATTTGTTGACTCCAGTGCCCTGGACCAGCTAATTGACACCCCCACAAGGGGTGCCAACATCCTGGATCTGGTGCTTACCAATATAGGGGACCACTGTAGCACCCCCACTATGAGGTCTTCCCTGGTGAGATCTGACAACAAAACAGTATCATTCCAAGTAATTGTCACACTTAAACCCCCCCCCCCCCAGCAGCAACTAAACTAAAAATCTTTCCAAAGCAGATTATAACCTCTTATAGGATGGCATAAATAGCTTCACTACACTTTCCCCCTCAAATGGAACTGGCAACTATGCTGAGTTCTACACCAATGCTTTATACAAACACCTGTATAATTGCATTGACTCGGCTGTACCTGATAGGACCAAAACAAACTCCTCAAGGAAGAGCAGACCTGCCGGGTGGACAACTGCCATTAACCGGCTTTACAATAAGAGGAAGAAATTGCTGTCTAAGAATAAGAGGAGCGAGCCCTAAACTGGAAACACTCCCTCCTCAGCTTAAACAGCAAATAAGACTGCTTGTGGAGTCTTCCAAAGCAAACTATGAATCCAAATCAGCTTTCTTAATAAGGTGTTCTTTAGTTATATCCATAACCTAAAAGGAAAAGTCCAGATTTGTGCAGAACTGGTAGTTAATGATACCACATATACTGAGCCTGTGGTCATATCATAACTAACCTGTTGGCTGACATGTTCTGTGAAAACATCACTCCCCTGTCCCCGCTACACATACCCCATGACATCCCTACCACCTGTTCCCTACCTTGTATCTTTAAAGAGCAGGTCGTAAATGCCCTCTTTAATGGCAAAAACACAGCATCTATGGGAGATGATAACATCCTAGACTGCATCCTACATGGGCTCCAACAAGAATTAGCAACACATTTGGGTACTCTTTTCAATCATAGTCTAAGCACAGGCTTCATCCCAGCTGAATGAAAAATGGCCGCCGCTAATCCCTTGCACAAAAGTTGTGCTTCCACTGACCCCAGGAACTATAGATGTATTAGTCTGACTACCGTTATCTGCAAGGCCATGGAGCGAATCATCATGGACCTTATCAACAAAGATATATGTAATCTCCAAACACTTGAACCTACTCAGTTTAGATTTGTCAAAGGGAGATCATACCTGTTAAACCTGGTGGACTTCTTAGAGACATTCACCAAGGCCCTGGAGAAGGGGAAAATTGTGCATATAGCCTACCTAGACTTAGCCAAGGCTTTTGACTCTATACCCCACTCAGGCATCATTGACAAACTCACCCAGCTAGGTATCAACCCTTATATTATTAGATGGGTTGCTAACTGGCTCACTGATAGAACACATATAGTCAAAATAGGAGAATACACCTCCAACAGCAGACCTATAACCAGTGGTGGTCCACAGGGTCAGTCCTGGGACCTCTACTGTTTGGAATCTATTTCTCTGAAGTACAAGCAAAAACTAAAGGTCTGTGGCTGACAATGTCTACTGCAAACAGGGAGTCGTCATATAATTTTCAAATGATGTCAACATCTTACAAGAGGGTCTTACACAAACAAATGATTGGTGCCAAAATCATGGCCTTAAACTCAATGCAAAAACATTTATTATCATCCCTTTCAGTAAGAGCAATGTTCATGCTAACTGCCACATCAATAGCAACACCCTAAGTATGCACTCAGTGGTGAGAGACCTGGGCACACAGGTTGACAGTAACCTTACCTTTGATCCCCATGTCTCCACAGTGGTAAGAAGGGCATTCTAGATTGCTCATCTCATAAGTAAGGGCATTGCCTCCAGAAAAAAAGAAGTTATAACCTCCCTGTACTCTTCCCTCATCATGCCAATAATTGAGCACCTTTTGGTATGTACCTTTCCAAACACCTGCAGCAACTGGAGAGACCAGAAAGGTTGCTCATAAGGAAAATTCAAGGTCTTCAGCATCTGTCCTCTGTGGATTGTCTGAAATCACTGTCACTTTATTCTATTGCATACAGACTACTCAGAGGTGATGTCTGCCTTGCATATAAGGCAATCACTGACCCTGCTTTATTGGAAATCCTGCATATCAGCAAGTCAAATGGTACATGGGTTACTCGCTCTAAAGACCTTAACCTGGTATGTGACATTAATAGAACCTGCTGGAGGGACAGATTTGTCTCCCAGAGGTCACCACACCTTTGGAACAGACTCCCACTTCATGTCAAACAGAGCACTTCAATGGCCATCTTCAAACACAATCTGGATGATTGGATGAGTAACTGTAAATTCAACCTGGAGGTTCCACCTGTGTCCCTCTTGGACAGGTGCAATAGATGCTGATGGTGGAAATAAGGGTAGAACTTTGCTAGGCTTGTAAGGGCCCTAGGGCCATTAGCCTAGTAACTTTCTATGATCCTATGAAAAAAACAATTCAAAGGGGGAAAAACAGTAATTGACAAATGGCTAAGATTCAGTAGGTCGTGGTGTGGTTAATGAGAGAGACCCAACCAGACTGATGTATAGGAGTTTTGAAAGTGAGTTGCTGAGTATGTCAGTGTGTAGAAAATTATATGTCAAGTAGTAATGCTAGTGAAAGCAAGTTATATGTGAGGGACATATGGTAAAGTGATATACAGGCATAAAAGAAGGTAGTGACCATAAGAACAAAAATGGATTGTGAAAATAAATATCATCTCCCATGGGACCCTCAGCATTGCTTCAAATGAGCTCACAAAGTCCTCATTGCTATATACAATGTCACTGACAATATATATACCTAGCTAAGGACTCTCTTCCTAATAATCTCAGTAAAAGCTCTCATTTGACAACCACACGGCCAAAGTGGTTAGAAAAACATTTTATATAGCCCACCTAATCATGAAGGGATTCACATCTAGATCAGGGGAGGTCATCATGCCTCTTTACTCATCCCTCATCAGGCCCATAATTGAGTACAATGCCCCTTTTGGGATGTACCTTACCAGACACCTGCAGCAACTGGAAAGACCCCAAAAGTGCCTCACCAAGAGGATCAAAGGGCTCAAACAGATGTCATATGCTGCCCGGTTAAAGAAACTCCAGCTCTACTCAGTGGCATACCGCCTGCTCAGAGGCGATCTGTGCCTGACATATAAAGCCATGTCCAACCCGGAATTAATGGACATGCTGCACCTCAGAAAATCCAAATCCCATCGAGCTATGCGCTGGAGAGACTTGAACCTCAGCACGGAAATAAATAGGACATGCTGGAGGGACAGAATCCTAACCCAGAGGCTCCCTTCACTCTGGAATAAAATCTCAGTCCAGGTTAGGCAGAGTCCTTCATTGACTCTCGTCAAGAGAAATCTTGATGAGTGGATGGGAGATCGTAGGTTTACCCCGGGTATCACTTCTGTGTCACTGTTAGACAGAGGCACAGTTTACTAACCTCGAAAAAGGGCATAGCAAAATTAATTTAAAACGGGTGGCGAAAGCCAAACACACTCTGGCTAGGCTTAGAAATGCCCTAGGGCAGATAGCCTAGCATGAACCTATGAACGTATAAAATAGTGTTCTGTTACCTGCTAAATGGTTTAAAAACTACCTAGAAAACAATCTTAACAATTCAGACTTGCAGTTCTAAGATAGATATTGGAACTTACTTCAAAGGTTTCCTTCAAACATCTGTCTTAGGCCATATCCTGTTCTTCTTACACATTAATGACACAATGTCTACCACTGACCCCTTTTACAATTACCCTATATAGAGATTACATCAAATTTCACAGATAAGCAAGTACCCTCCACCAATCAAATGGAGAAACTAACAAATCTGACCTAAACAAACTTTGTTTGCCACAAAATAACACAACTAAAACTGTCCTTATGATTTTTGGTATACATCAAAAAGCTTTTCAGAAGCAAACCACTGTCCATCCTTTGCTTTTACAAAACATATTTCTCACAGTCCATAGTCCAGCAATATAAATATTTAGGGCTGACACCAAGCCTCAGTGAACATTTTAAAAAGCGTATAGAAAAAACATCATAAACATTACAGTGACCATGAAACAGTGGCAGACCACTTTGTAATTAAGCCATTTATAAAGGACATATCATTCTTCCGGTATAAAAATCCAAAGGGGATATTCCAAGGTTACTCCGTCACCTCTGCTTTTCTGTCTTGCCCTTAATCCATTAAGATGCCTATTTAACAAATTAGGTCATGGCTATAATATGGCTAATAGAAAATAACAAAGTGTAAAGACTTATCATCATCTCTTTGTCGATGATTTAAAACTGTATAGCACATCAGATGAGGAACTGAAAGCACAGCTGCAAGAAGTCAATACTTCTTCAGATGATATAAGAATATCATTTGGACTTGATAAGTGTAGAAAAGCAACCTTTAAAGCAGGAAAACTGCAGCACCAAGAAAACATTAGTTTGGGACAAGAATGTGACATAAAAGAACTTGAGCAAGAGGGAATATATAAATGTTTGGGAATTGAAGAAGGATCAACAATAAAACATGAGGAGAATAAATCTAAGATGGCTTCCCTGTTTAGTCTAGCAGAAGCATATTGACCTCAAGCAGAAATGGAAATCAAACCAGAAGTAGACAAAATCCGGTGGCAACTGAATGTGCCAAAAACAAAAGAAAGAATATAAGCTGAAGGGTCAGATGAGAAGGCAAGAAATGTGGAAAATGCATAAATATAGTTGCAAGTATAGAAAACTTCTAGAAGAACCTCATGTTGATCAGAATTGAATGCAGGAATGTTTAAGGGCAAGCAAATTCAACCCAAAAGATAAAAGGTTAATACTGATGGTTCAAGATAATGGGTTATGCACATGTTGGTTTACAAAGTCCATTGAACATGTGGGAGAAACAGACAAATGTAGGTTTTGTAAAACAGACCTGGAAACAATTGCACACCTCATTGTTGGTTCTG